>NC_089277.1:39751720-39951720 GCF_963678975.1 Dysidea avara | reverse complement strand
ACTCGCTTGCCTGACAAGGAAATAAAGTACAGACTAGTGTGTATATTTATCACTAAAGTGATAAATATATTTTCACACTCACACATGTGTGTGTGTGCGCGTGTGTGTGTGTGTGTGCGTGTGTGTGCGCGCGTGTGCTTGTGTGTGTGTGTGTGCACTGTAGAGTCAGGGTCAGGGTGTGTGTATGTTTGTGCATGTGTGTAAGACTGTAAGTGCGTAACATGGATCGCAGAACTGGTGTCATGCAGGAAGGCCGTGTACCATAGCCCAGTGTTATGAGAGCACCTAAGTACAGAGCTTCTGAGGGGATCGAGTCAATGCGTAAGTGTGGACTTACGTCATCAAATTTACGTTTTTTACGTGTATAAAGTGGTAATTTCCGGAACACTTTGGTAATGGTGTATGTGTGAAGATTGGACATCAATAGTAGAACCTTTCGACAACAATGTCGCAGGTTGTCGATCTAACTTTCCTCACTGAAGATGAGGAAGATGTATTTCGTAACATGTTAAACGAAGAGATGCAGTTGCAGCAAGCCGAAGAAATTCGTCTTAAGTACGCAACAAACGCTCAATCGTATTGTACGTAGCTATGTGTTACTTATTCGTTGTTCAGGCAACTGCGTGAGGAGATCGCAAACGATTCCAAAAGATTGGAACTTGAAAATGCTGGATCTTTTTGCTGTCGCTGCGGGATCAGATTTGGCTTGATATTTAACAGAGGGGCGTTGTGTCCGACGTGTGCAGAACGAGTGTGCAAACAGGATCGTCTATACAACTCATTCAACCATTCCTGGATGTGCACGCTTTGTGATAAGAGAATGTGAGTGTGCACACATGAAATTGTGATGGTGTACGTACCTTTTATTTTTCACCCGGGATGCCAGTGCCCTCCAGTACTAGATGGTAAAGTGTTGGACAAGAATTACACTGTAATCATAAATGGATCAATGGGATGGAAACACTTAACCCCTAGTGTGTGCACCCATACACCTAGTCACTGGCTTCCACGATGAGACCTTGCTCCGCGCAAGCAGGTCACAGCTGACCTGAGATAACACTCGTATAGTATCTAGTAGTAGAACTACTGTAACTCTGGTCCCTGTCAGTGATACTCTGTCAATGCTTGTGAGCAGTTATGGCTGCACTACCCATTCCCCAAAAGCAAGAACACCAATGGGGTAAATGTAGTCTTGTACCCAGACCCCTTTTTTTCTTTTGTGTGTGGGATTTCCCCTCCCACACACACAAAAAGTAGTCTGGGTACGAGACTAGGGTGGAAGAGCCTGTTTCACCATTCTTTATACACTGCTCATACCTTTGCTGTTTGTCATGCTTAAATCTTCTGTACAGAGAATACAATGCTGTGTTATGATAACTAGGAACCTATTCATGCCTGGGGGTTGGGACAATATGGTGCAACACATAGCCACTCATAGCAACCGACATCTTGTAAATTATGAAGTTTTGTTACCAGATAAATGCATAAGCTGTAACATGTAGCTACTGAATTGTCAACTTAAAGCCATGGCCGATTAGTGGGATATCAGCAAATATTCTGTTCTTACAATTGATATAGGCCAAAAGTTACAATACCAGATTAATGGTGTTGTTGTCTAGGCCTTATTTGTCGAAGCGATTTATAACTTCCGAGGGACCAACTCTGTGTTTATCAGTTCTTTGCCATACTGGGTAGTGTTTATATCTCTAAATAATAAGCCACAGTGTGACATTGTTAGTTTAGTTATCTATAATATGTATAACCTTGTATAGTTGGGGTAGTAAAGTCATAATCTTTTACAGTACATTCTTATCATATTCTTAATTTCATCTATTGAGCTGCAATGACAACATGTGAGGGGCAGTTGTTCAGGAGTGTACAAATATGGCTTAAGGGATTTCTTACAACAACTTGAAATATTGTACCTGCACAGGAAACGTTATGAATGTACAGTGGCAGCACTTGTAGCAGTTATTTGATACTATTTAGGTTTTTGTTGTGATGGTCATGTCTTTAATATTAGGAGCCCATTACTATGCCTTGCAACACTTGTGGGCTCCTTGTAGTCAGCTCTTTTATGTATCTCCTAGGATGAACAAGTCATCTTATGTTCATACACTAAAATAATTTCACTTAGTACAAGTACAGATTGTACTGTAAACGTTTAAGCTCATACCACGAGTCTTCTATATATATATATATATATATATATATATACCTGTTTTGCTATATAAAAGAAATCCAAGGTTTGGTAGGGTGATATGTGGGGACAAAAGTAACTTACCACTGACACTGCCCAGATGCCAGCTAAATGCTAGTCCATAGGGGTCAGTGGAGTTCATGAATCCCATTATACAGGGTACTGTATTACTAAGTTAGCTGTATATATACTCTTCACTGTGGTGTTTGTATTTAATGTGCTTGAAACTCTGTCAGACCTGATATGCCTTTTGTATGGGTGAATTTTTTACCAAATCAGAGTCCACTAACATTAAATAATTAATACATTTAGGTACTATTGAGAGTATTACAGGACTGTATATTAGAGATTATGGAGCCAGCAACCAGCCTCACAATACCATCATGGTGCCATGGCAGTATTGGTTAGGTATAGTCAAGCCCAAAAGTGCCTTCAGTATGACCTGAAATGCTTATGTCTGACCACATGTGCTTGGATGAACACCATTTTGGAAATATAGATGGATGGCTAGTTATCAAAAATGAAAGAATGGAATCGTGTGACAAACAAGAATTTCAGTTTTGGGAAACACAACAACCTTTATAATTTCTGTTTATTTCTTGCTAGGTACGTATCAGAGGACAACAATTTAGATAATACTGCTGTTCACAATTTTTTCTTGTGATGTAACTTTCAATGTTCAACTTGCGTTCACAGGAATTTTCCATTACAAGTACAGTATACTTTTATAAATTATTTCACATCAACTGGGATTTTTCTGTATTTCACATAGTTTTAGTTACATTATTCCTCACTCCTTGTGTTAACAAGCTTAGATGTCTCACACAACACTAGTATGATAACATGTTGAGTAAACTAGAACTTCGGGTTCGCGACTTCTCCATACCTGGACAGACCTTCTGTGGGTTACTACCAGGAGGATTTGCCTGCACAAGGCTCAAGCGCCTGAGTGGTGCACAGGCATCCTAGTGCTAGTTCACTGGGCAACAATAGCTGTGTTTCACATAGGCTTAGTTGCTTGTGTGTGTGTGTGTGTGTTTGTGTGTGTGTGTGTGTGTGTGTGTGTGTGTGTGTGTGTGTGTGTGTGTGTGTGTGTGTGTGTGTGTGTGTGTGTGTGTGTGTGTGTGCGTAGTACGTTGTGCATGCTTGGTAGATGTTATAATACATAAGTAGGATACTGTATGCCTGATTTAATCATTTCTACCAATTAGCATGTTAAAAATCTTTCTCTCTATTACACAGTTTGATTTATTTGTACCTGCTAACACAGCCATGCACATACTCTGTGTATCAGTAAACACTAATATTGACTTGTGTACTGGAGAAGGTGCTACTTCTCTCTTTAGAGGGGCTTTGGAGGGACAGAGTGGTTTAAGCCCAGTATAGTGTAATTATAGTGTTTGTTTTTTTCTACGTGGTCTGAGCCAGATAAGCCGAGAAGCAAATACTGGCCCTATCAAATTCCCCAAGTGTTAGTGACAGTGTAGTGACCACCATTTTAGCATGTTACTTTATCAAAGTGTTGGACATCACTAATGGCAATCATAACTTCCTGTGTTGATTTGTGTGTCACAAAGTTCCTATTGTTTAGGAAGCCACATCGTAACCACAACAATAACTATTGTCTGTGTAGGTGTGTGGGAAGTTATGCTGCCTGGTGAGACGGTGTCAAAGATTTCCTGGGCTGTTGTGCTGAGGCAACAGAGTTGAAATCTTGAAAATACTTGTATCTCTATCAAAGAGGTACAGGGTGTAAATACACCAATTGAAATATGCTGGCATCCCAACTAGTGCTATGTGATATGTCTTATTAGATGATCTAGCTATGATATGTCATAATATAGTGTATTAATAGACACTTGAAGGTATTAGTTGTGTAGGTCTGTGTGTTAATGTGGCTTCATAATCTGCTTGCATACCTACACACTAGCATTAATCATCCATATCTATATATACTATGCTAGTGTTGATAATCATTCCTTATTTCTTTCAAGTATATACAAGTTATGTAGAATTTTTGTTAACTACCTGTAACTACACATCAATTTCATTATCCTATGATTTTATCTGGCATGTGATTAAAGGAGTAGCCTAATTTCTAAGAATTTTACAGCTATAAGAAATTAGCTAATTTTGTGTGTAGTGTGTAGTGTGTGTGTGTGTGTGTGTGTGTGTGTGTGTGTGTGTGTGTGTGTGTGTGTGTGTGTGTGTGTGTGTGTGTGTGTGTGTGTGTGTGTGTGTGTGTGTGTGTGTGTGTGTGTGTGTGTGTGTGTGTGTGTGTGTGTGTGTGTGTGTGTGTGTGTGTGTGTGTGTGTGTGTGTGTGTGTGTGTGTGTGTGTGTGTGTGGTGTGGTGTGTAGTATGTGTGTGGTGTGCAGTATGTGTGTGGTGTGTGTGTGTGTGTGTGTGTGTGTGTGTGTGTGTGTGTGTGTGTGTGTGTGTGTGTGTGTGTGTGTGTGTGTGTGTGTGTGTGTGTGTGGTGGTGTGCAGTATGTGTGTGGTGTGTGTGTGTGTGTGTGTGTGTGTGTGTAGTGGTGTGTGTGTAGTGTGTGTGTGTAGTGTAGTGTAGTGTAGTTTCAGTCTGAAATATAGCTATATTACTTCTCAGTGCTTATTGTGGGCTTATCAGGAATATTTTCCAGTAAATTGTGTAATGTACTGTTGTCACAATAGGAAACTACATGCTAATGAGGAAGTGTTCAGCCGCTCCTATAATCCCTCTCACATGCTGCGGGTATCATTTCGCCAAAGAAAGAAAAAACACTCAGCCGCAAAAAAGCACCAACAACAACAGCAGCGGCATCACCAAGAAGAGCAGCAGCCACAGCAACAAAAGCAGCCACAGCAACAAGAACAGCCACAGCAACAAGAACAGCCACAGCACCAAGAGAAAGCTAAAGAGCAGTTGA
Organism: Dysidea avara; assembly: GCF_963678975.1. Lineage (NCBI taxonomy): Eukaryota > Metazoa > Porifera > Demospongiae > Dictyoceratida > Dysideidae > Dysidea > Dysidea avara. The sequence goes on along the minus strand of NC_089277.1, from coordinate 39,946,612 downwards.
TTGAAAACCAGCAGCAAGAGCAAGCAAAGCCTGATGAAGCTAAGACAGAATCTGTTGCTACTAAGGACACACAAGGTGTGTTGTGTTGTAAAGGTACTGTAACATAGTTGTAACCCAGTGTGGGGACCTTTCAAATTCCTTCTATGCTTGGGAGACTGAACAACCAGTTAGTATTGCTGGAAAACCTAAATATTGATTTGGTGAACTGAAGGATCCATGCGCATGTGATAATCTTAAAAGTACTGTCTTACTTTGAACCTAAAGAGGCCTCAATTCAAAAACCAAATAGTATTCTTGTTCTAATATTGTCCAGGTAATGGCCATGCTCCTACACAACCAGAGACTGTCACTCAACAAGCTGAACCAGTCACAACTAGTTTGCCAGCAGATGCTGATATTCAGGTTGAACCTGTTGCTAAACCTGATGATCAGCCTAAGATACTGGGCATCAATGTACCTCTTCCACAACCAGCTGTTGCTATAGTAACCATAGAGGAGACATCATCTATTGCAGAGGACAGTGATGATGAAAATGACACCTCAAACTCACCAGTGGTAAGTATGTATGTGTGGGGGAAGTAACTAGAGACATTATCATTGTGTCTACTGGTGGTATGCTGTCTAGTGGTGGTATGCATACTTGAGTGGCTTGAAAACATTAGGTACAGTACCAGCTAATATTCATTATTGTTACAGTTAGTATAGTATGTGTAACTGTAATGTGGTATAGTTCCAATGTGTTTCCATTGAAAGTCAACAGACAGTCACCACTTGTATCAACCATGGCCATCATATTCTATACGCTATTATACCATATTTACTTGGTGAAATGACGCACTTTCTATAGTAGCCACACTTAAGTGGTATAATGATCAATTTTGAAAATAAGGGCTTCAAAATTGTTCTTGAGCATTGAGGGATGGTCAAATTTGAATTGTCACCATTTAGAAATTTAACCAAGTAAATATCATCACAGGTGAACTAGTGGTTATAATCAAATAAATGCATAGTCTACTGTACTGTATGTTGTGTAGCCAAAAGAACACAATACAACTGCTAAACCGATAGAAGGTCCTCTTGTGGCTCCTTATCCTCCTGGAGTGATGTTGAAGAAACAAAAGGCACTGAAGATACAGGGAGAAATTTATCTGAAGGTTGGCCAATACATGTATAATAGTAATATAGTTAGTATTGTACAAGTAGTATTGTGCATATAGCTGCTAGGTCTGTAGTAGACAATGTCACATGAAAATAACTGAACATATCATGCTTGAGATGTTCTCACTAACACATTCAGTTGTGTGCCGTGCAAACCTTATAAATGATTGTTACCACCTACAATCAATACTTGTCATGTATGATTTTAACAGTAATATTATACGGATATATTATACAGGAACAATGTGTTGTAGGTTATCATATAAGAACTTAGTTGGTTGCTACATCTTCCCATTATTTACTCTTGGTTGCTGTTATAGAATATTTATGATAATCACATGATCACAACAGGTAGCTGATATTTGATAGTTCACATGAGAGGATTCAAGTAATATCATCGGCTTCAATTCCCATACATCAAATTTGTTACACTATAAATTGTAATGGCTACACATACAACTAGTTGTTTGCTCACAGTTGATGACTAGCATATTCTATATATGTTCTATAGGTGTGCCTTGACAATGACAAAATGAATGTGACAGTAGAGAAGGCCACGGGACTGACAGCTGCTGACCGTAATGCCAGCTCTGATCCGTAAGTCTGTTTGTTATTGCAGTGTATTGAAACAACTATTTTCAAAAAAAACACACACACTTTGCACTTGACAAATTTCATTTATAAAACATGGCGAACTACTATGATACACAACTTACCATACATTACAGGTTTGCTGTGGTCTACATCTTACCAGATCATCATAAGTTGACCAAGCAGAAAACCAAAATGGAATCAAAGACTGTTAACCCTATATGGAATGCTTGTTTTTCGGTTAGTGATGAGAAGTATTTTGTACTTTTGTATCGTATTTTGTAAACAGTATTTACTTGACATAATGAAATAGTAACTGTGTAATTACAAATTGCACCACCAATCATGCATTTTCCCCATTGTAGTATCCTGTTCCTGAGGGTGGAGACTTCACTGGACAAGTTTTGTGGGTGTCAGTTTGGGACTGGAACAGGTTCACCAAGGCGGACTTCCTTGGGGAGGTGATGTTACCATTATGGACGATGGACCTTCATGACATGTCCATGAAGAGTTATCAGCTACAACCAGTTAGTGTTAATAGTCACTAGTAATGTATTCTAACATGTTGTAATGTAGGAACAGTCAGTGATCCAGAGTGCTGGAGAACTAAAGTTGTCTCTTCGTTATGAACCTCCAGAAGATGATGAAGGGAAGAAGAAAAAGAAGAAACAAGATAATGGTCGTCTTCATGTACGCATCATGGAGGCCAAAGATTTGTTCTATGACAAGTCATATGTTAAGGGGTGAGTAGTGTTGTGGTCAGTGTGTGTGTGTTGTGTGTGTGTGTGTGTGCGTGCGTGCGTGCGTGCGTGCGTGTGTGTGTACCTCATCATCATTTGAAGCAGCATAACCAAATGGCTAAAGCATTGGGCTGGTAATCGAAATTGATGCCCGGTTATGCCAATTTGGTGTTGTTGTTGTTTTCTTGAGCAAGAAACTTTTTACTCACATTGTTCCAGTCTATCCAGCTGATTAAATAGGTACCTGGTGACTCGGTGCCTACTGGGGAAGCAGCCAACATCAATGGGTACCTGGTATTAACTGGGAAGCAAAATACCAACTGTCCACTGGGTAATGGTCTAGGTGGTACCTCGAGTGCCCACACCTTCATCGTGGGACATGGTACAGCCTCCTGCAGGTTACTAGTCCTGCACCAGGAGGATTTACCTGCACTGACTCCTAGTACCTGAGTAAAGCACAGGTATCCCAGTGCTGGGTTAGGAGCGACCGTGCTAGCATGGCAGCAGAAGGCTTTCCTTTTGCTGTGTTTACCTCATCGTGGCCACTATAACGTACTAGTATTGCACCGATAATCAGTTGAATAATCAGTAACAGCCAATGTAAGGTGGTTTTTCAAGTATCGGTATCGGCCACGAAGAGGAGATTATTTGTCGATAACCTAAACCCACAATCAATCACTAAAAACAGTAATAAACATGCAACAGTATTAAAGAAAGCAGTAAATACAGAGGTAAACAGTAAACATTTATTTGCTGTACCTGTTTATAACTATTTAGGCTTGTTTATCTGTGAATAGTGTAGTTGCAAGGCTGTGTATATTTTTCAGACGCCCGCGCAATTAACCAATTACTTTACAAAGGGGCTGAAATCCCACCAAAACTCCTTTTGAGAAGCTGACTTAAGTGTTTTATAACTACTTGGGGCTGGTAGCAAACATTGTAGAATCGTCTGCCCACGCAAGTAATTAAATTATTGCAATTAATATCATACACACGCATAAACTTTAGATGATTTTTGCTCCTTCTCTCCTGACCTATAGAATTAAAGAATATCAGTAAATATCGGCATATCTGCTACAAGAATGAGTGAAAAATCGGTTTCGTTAAATGTGAAAATATGCATATCGGTGCAACACTACAACATACTTGGGAGCTATATACATTTCCATACTTTAATTAGCTTCTTTAATTTAGTTATATTGGGGTAGTTCTTGTAGCAGTGTGGATTAGGTATACCTCAGGATAAAATATCATGTCATCTGCGTACATGTACATATGATGAACTCATGTCACTTTTTAAAAGAATGTTAACATAGTATTAGTAAGATAAACTATTTTACATGAACATGACCACAGAACAGATGGTCCTACATAGTTTTGTCTCCAATGTTATGTAGCAATACATGACAGACTGACTACTAGCCTGAAGACATGAATATTTGAGCATTTTGTGCCCCTATAGCCTTAAAGACTGTGGTTAATAGAGCATGGCCCAAGGGATAGCCAACATCTTGGGACTTCGTACACTATCTGAGAAATCCAATTAGAAATCCATCAAATATTTAGAAATCCCAAATCTTGAACCAGGTACTACAATAGGTTATTCTCATTTTCATCTGTTCATGAGTTCATTTATGGCCGCCTCTCTATACAATGATTCAAATCGACAGTGCAAAGTACACCTGTGCCTCTTCCAAACTTCCTCTGATCTCCTGTTGGCTACTTTCTTAGGTGTTTCCTGCACAACCATTAGCAAAAACTTGAGGTAAAAACATCACGATAAAACTTGAAATTAGAATTATATTGTATTTACAAATATTTAAATACAGAAATAGTTTTTAAATATGTAAATATTGGGACTTTCGTACACCATATATGTTGAGTTTTTGCATGGGCGTTGGCTACCCCTTGGCATGGCCACAACCATTGTTGGTAATTTGCAGTTGACATTTTAATTTATTTCTATACAATAGTTAGACACCAAGACCTAGGACAATCAGTGATTTAAGGCCTAAGGCTGTAGCATCTCAAGTGCAGTGGGGGTGCTACTAGGGCCTGAAGGTTTAAAAATCACTTGATTCCTAGTACCATTATAGCAGGGGAGTATAGCAGTGATTAGTGTAATATACAAAATGACACCATCCATTACTTGAACATGCTATTTTGTTACCTATTCTGTTACCATGATAACAAACCATTACTTGAACATGCTATTTTGTTACCATGATAACAAACCACCCGTGACTATAGCTATGTAAACATGTGAAAGTGATTGTGATTTAGTAAACCAGAGAGAAGTGTGCTGCACTGTAGTTTAAATATTGCATCATGCATTAGGGAGTGCATTTTACTCTGATTTTGTGATCATGTTTCACACAAATATATCATTGTATTATAACCTAGCTGTTCTTGACTGATCCAGAGTTTTCGTAAGTACTGTGAAATGGGACACACAGACTGATAGTAACAACATATGTGACCAGTTCTGCGAAACCTGACATAATGGCGTAAGCCTATTATTTACAGTATAGACGATTGATTTCAATGGGTAAAATACTTATAAAAAACCCATAAATTTTTCAACACTTTGTTTTAAAAATAAAAACAGTTTAATGGCATAAACCTAGTATTCATCTACTCAAGAGGAGTTTGAGAATCTTTGTTGAGCTGCAGTAGACCAACGGATACATGAGTTATGGGTGTTAGTTTGCATCACGTCGTACGTGATCAATTTTTCTTCACTGATTTTGTCTCTGTATGTATTGAAGAAAGATGATACAAGGGACGACTGACCCAGTTCCCCTATTGATGACAAATATGATGGTGCAAGGTGTAACACTGTATACTATTGTGTTCATAAGTTACAATTGATTTTGTAAGTGCCTGTAATTTATTTGCTGTACAAATTAATTTTTCTGTTGTGCGTACTTTGTAGGGTTGTAACTCCAAATGTTATTTTTATAGGAGCTTGAAACTTCAACAGAGCAATACAATTGGCAAAGTAGATTATAAATGTGACCGCAAAACTGGCCATTTTTACAAACTGCTATTTGCTATAAAAACGTATTGAAATCAAGTGTGTAAAAATATTCATGCTACATGAATAGCATGCACCACAAATCCTGTCTATGTAGTCATGAGTTATGGTCAATTAAGTAAGTGCCTGTAATTTATTTGCCATATTGTTGCTGTACGAATCAAATTGATTGCTGTTCAAACTGTCTTGTGCTCTAACTCCAAAACTACATCATAAAAGGCTGAAACTTTTGCTGTGTTACTTAAGATAATAGAGAAACAATAAAATGGAATTTGTGGAATGTACGAAAATGACAAGTGTTTGCTCAGACAGTCACAGATATTCAATAATAAATGTGCGTCAGCATGTCGGGGTTTCACAGATCCGGTAACAAGCGAAAGCACAAAACTACCATTGATTGGCCTTGTTATAATAGGCACATACTGAGTACAGTAGGACCTCTGTTATCTGTACACCCGTGTGCCAGTTAAATTATAAAAGTGTTCAGATAAGTGAAGTACATTCATTTATATACAGAGTTCTGTTCAACTACTCTAATAGAACGTTCGCCTGCTGACGAAATACTCTAATAGAGCAGTCACTTATACTGTTCAGATAATCGAGAATTCAGATAATCGAGGGTTCGGATAATCAAGATTTGGATAATCGAGGTTCTAATGTATTCAAATGATGTGTTTGTGTGTGTGTGTGTGTGTGTGTGTGTGTGTGTGTGTGTGTGTGTGTGTGTGTGTGTGTGTGTGTGTGTGTGTGTGTGATGTTAGTGATGGTAAAATAGTTGACTATCATTATTGTTAACTCATCAAAGGTTTCTGAGACCTGGTAAAAACAAGGCTCACCATCACCAACAAACAAAAACTGTTACTCAACCAAAATGTCCCATGTATGATGAGGAGATGGTGTTTGAAAAGGTTACCATGGAAACACTATCAAACACCCACGTTCTAGAAATTGCTATATGGGATGTTATGTTTATCACTGGTCCGATGGGAGTGATAAGATTAGGACCCCAACCTACTGCAGATAGTAAACCATGGATGGACTCTCAGGTATTTATATCATAATTATGTGTACAATAGAGATTAATTTACTGGGTCAGTCTCTGTTACGTGTTGTACAGCATTTTTGGGTGCATCAGCTCAAAATAGTAATTCCCTAATTATATGACCATGCATGTGATCCAGTCGGACAAATCAGTCTTATTTCAAGATAACCAAGTTTAGTAACTCATAACATCTTTAATGAATCCACTCGGACATTATTACTCTATGCAACAACTTTAGACTGACAAAGTTTAAGTTGCTACTTTATTCAGAAGAAAAGTTGTCATGTTAAGGAATTGGAAAATTTTAAGACTGATTTTGTCACCTGGTCATATGTGTTATGGTAATTACTAGGACTGGGTCTCATACAGTAAAATACAGCGACCTGTTTGGTTTTGTAGTTATTCAAACTTTCAGTTAACTGAAATGATCAGTAGGCAAAATTTTTATACAACTTTTACTCTATTGAATACTTTTAACAACACCATAGCATTCAGCTACATCACAAATCACTCTAAGGAAATAAGCCACCCTGTAGAATATATTAAATTACCCAGTACACATACGTACAGTCAGACAGGAATAGAAAATTGACATACTCTAATAGAACATTCATGCCGCTCTGTAGCTTTGGAAAAGTGATTCAGGGTGGACCTACTAGTTACCGAGTATATACACAGTATATTTTATAGTTATAACATGCTTACGAGGGATATGACTAAAATATACGCACGATTCAGAAGAGTGTGCAGTGCTCGAGTGAGAGTGCGTATACTCACAGAACATGAACAATAGTGTAGCAGTGTGTAGAGCAGTAGCGTCTATTAATTTGTTATTAGCTATGTGGGTAGAAATGAATGGGTGAGCACGCCAGGTGTCTCTCTGACATAAACATTGTTTGTACAATTTCCTACCAATGTATATAGCCAAGCAAACTCTAAACTTACTCTTTGTCTCATTGTCATGAGACAGTATACCAGTAGATGTTTCATCCATGTACATGATGACTTGGAGATGGAATTATGATACAGTTGTGAAACAAGCAAAGAGCACAAACTCAAATGATAAGTAGTAACAGATCACTCACTGCTTCATGATAGGCATTATATAAAATGTCCCTTCTCTTCATTACCAGGAAATGTACGTTTCTTGCATGTTCGTACCTTTGGCTCCCTGCAATCATATTTCCTGATAGTATGTGTTCATCAGGCTATGTAGTTTTCATGTACATTAAGTCATTGTTTTGTATCTGTTTTTCATATAATTGTTAGTACTTGGCTATATTGCTAACTGTTTATTAAATTACTTGAAGAGTTTTAAAGTTTAATTTGACAGTAATGTCCCTGTTTACATGTATAAGAATTATACGTGTGTGTTTCTATCTATAAAATATATCCACTATAGGATACAGAAGTGAGTCACTGGGAAGCCATGTTATCACATCCCAATGAATGGGTGGAGCAGTGGCACATCTTACGACCCGATGCTGACTTCAGAAATGTCACTAAGAGTAATGAGGACACACTACATACTAGTGGTAGTTATGATGTAACGAGGAGTAGTCCTGATGATGATGGTGAGACAAGTGATGATGATGGTGGTGATGATCAGAGATTACAAGACAAGGACATTGGACCTGAACCAGTTCTAGCGTTCTCTGATGTAGAGCCAATAGCTGCTGTCAATCAAGGATTCCAGTCTGGAGGTGCAGCTGTGTTTCCTCCTCCAAATTGGGATAAGGATAAACATCAGTTTAAACCAAAAGAATTAACTGAGGAGATTGATGGAGAAACTGCTACACCAGTAATGTCTAGCGGAGAAAAGAAAGTGAGTCTACACATGTCTGTGTTACATATGGTGATCATGTGATGCTTATAGCAAGTGTCACTAGCATTATTGGATGGTGATGATGATGATGATCAAACAGTACCTACTGAAAAGAACAATACTGACAGTTTTGCTAGTGTGAGTGATGTATGGAGTGTTTATACAATGTATGTTACCACAAGGGGAGTGTAGTTTGCATCTCATGTTAATTATTGTTACAATTCAAATATTAGTTGTATAATAGCCAACTTTATTACTTGAAGTAGTTACATGTACAAAAGTAACTGATGCTGTCAAGGGATACCATTATTGCAGGGAAGACAGGTAGTGCACTAGTAAAGATCCAACCCTAGAGGTGACACTACTGATGTGGTGACTGTTATCATCTTATACAGTTTTAGCTTGAATACACAACACACGTAAATGATTGTGGATTATTAGCACCATGCTGTGGTCTAATGAAATAATGGGATAACAAAATAATTAAAGACCTACAAATTCTATTGCTGATAAATTAGTTTACTTGTGCAGAGCATTTCTTAATATGGTTATTGTTACTATTTATAGTTACTGTCTGTCCCACTGGACAATACAGACATGCAAAGTGTTTACAGTGGATCAGTGATGTATGCTCACGATGACATTACTGGGGAGATCCAGATGGGTGTGTCATATTCTGACACAGATAATACCCTCAAGGTGTCAATCAACAAGGTCCGAGGACTAACTCCACCCAATAAGATTGATGAGATCCACACTAATCCGTATGTTATCTTATTTAGTAATTGACTGTATTGTTATAATGATGCATGCTGAATGTTACTTTCTTTAGATACACTGTAACATACAGTATGCATGTGTATGTATGGTACTGCTCAAATGCAATGTTGTCTTGCAAGAGTGCAAGCGATTAAAATTAAAGGACATGGCACACATTTTGCTCTCAAGTCCCAAACAAAATATGATGAATGCTCGTGAGCAAAATGGGGGCCACACCCTTTGATTAGCAAGTTTTTTAATCGCTTGCACTCTCGCTAGATGACATTGCATTTGAGCATTATGCAATGCATGTATTTATGTGGGTATGTGCATACGTATGTATGTGTGTATGTATGTACTAGGTAAGTATGTAGGTATGTAGTATGTATATAGTGTATAAAAGTGAATTTATAATTACCTGTATACAGTGTCCATACACCTATATGTACTAAACTGCTTATTGATACTACAGTATAAGATTCCATGTTATCCCATATTATAGATATGTGAAGATTTATCTACTACCTGACCGGAGTAAGTCAACTAAGAAGAAGACTTCAGTTAAGAAAGGAGTTGACCCCATCTTCAATGAAATTATTAAGGTAGTAACAATCATTACATGTGGTGATGTTTACCAGTAGATATTATTTGATGTCACTATCACTGTAGTATCCAATCAAACGTCAGGAACTGTCCAAACACACCCTCAAGGTGGGTGTATGGCATAATGACTTTTGGAGACACAACTTGTTCTTGGGGGAGGTCACTCTACCACTGGACAAAGTTGACTGGTCCAACCCTTCTGATAAGTGGTATGAACTGGAGGAACAGGTATGTTACTAGTTATGGCACATTTTAATTGTGTTCAAATTGTCCGTACCTCATACCATGGAATGTATGATCTGTATAGCCTGGATATGGAATACAGATAATTCATGCATAGCCAAAATTCACAGTGTAGAGATCATGTGCACCACATCTTGATATTACATATGTGACCGTCTCAGAAATTAACCATTTTTGAAGTTCTCTTTTGTTTAATCCCTTCTGTCTAAAAGGAGTAGGCAGTCAGAGTAGCATGTTGAGTAGTCAGGAATTGTGCTAAACAAGAGTACAAAATTGTACATTAACTATACTTGTAGCACAACATAACTTACATCTACATAGAGACTTTGGATGTGTTCAGGTCAATTGCCACATAGCTATTTGTACTGGCAAGTAGTGCAGTTTAAAATGTTTTAATGTTGTATCTTTTCCATCCACAGAGCCATGATACTAGTCAGTCAAAAGATCGTGGACAGTTGAAGGTGTCACTACAGTTTAACATTACCAATGACAAAAAACAGAAGGGAGATCTTGTGGTCACTATTATCAGTGGTCATAATCTACTGCAAACTGAATTGACCTGTAACCCTGTAGTGAAATGGTGAGTGGTTTACTGACTAGTATACTGAGTAGTTTACTGACTAGTATAGTGAGTAATTTACTGACTACTATACTGAGTAGTTTACTGAATAGTACACTAAGTAGTTTACAGCACATACAGCTACATGCCTGTTTCTTCTCTTTAGTCATCTTCTACCAGACTACAAAAAGAAGTTCAAGACTAAAGTGTTTAGGGGTAACAATAATCCAGAGTGGAATGAACGTTTTGTATTCGAGCACATAAAACTAGATGACCTTTGTAACAACAGGGTCATTGAGTTGACAGTGTGGGATATGCTAAAAAACACCAAACACTATGATTTCATTGGTGGTCTAAGGTTGGGACCATGTGCCCAACATGAGAAGCAGTTAAGTTACATGGACAGTTCAGAAAATGAGTTATCACATTGGATGAGTGTTGTCAATACCCCCGGTGGATGTGTGGAACAATTACACACACTGAGACACAACATGGATCCACTACCCGTCACCCTGGTATCTGCAGTTTTCAGTAAAACTGATATTGCTACAGGTGAAGTTACCAACAACGATGATGAAACATCACTCGCAGAGCAAGTACCGGTATCTTCATTTCAAGAACAGCAAAACACCTCCACTTCACCTGTTGTTAATGATGATAGCAGTTCTGATGTACTTCTTGCTGCCAAGCCAGTAAGTTGCAGGGGCGGATCTAGAAATTTTCAGAGGGGGTTTCTGGTTCTCTGAAATTGCAACTCAGCCTAGCTGCAAGTTGAAGACCAAAAAAAAAAAAAGTTCACTATGAGTGAAGGTGATTTCAAAGGTAAAAGTATGAAGTTTGCTAATAGAAAAGGCCATAATATAATACAGTATGTATACAGTAACTCTTTGTAATTTTTATCACCCAGACGAATCGTAGGGGCGCACGCTGTATCAGAGAGGGGTGTCTGGAAACCCCAGAAACTCCCCTAAAACTGCCCCTGAGTTGTATACTTCTAGTGTGATTCCTAGAAATGTTGAAGGGGGTGCACCATCTTATCACTTAAAATAGTACATTGATACATACATGCATATCTTGATCAGTATCATTCATTACTTGTTCAATTCCAAAATGATATAGAACCTGTTTTCTAATTAGCAGACTATTATAGTTTGAGTATTATTTTCTATGACAATTAGGATTTGAAAATTTCACACTCAAACTGTGTTTGTTTGGTAATACTCGGATAGTGTTTCTGCGTTACTAAGCCATAGGTACACAATTTCATTTTATGAAACTTCGGTATCTGACATTAATACAATTTTAGAGCGAAAGCCTTAGTATAATCTGATATCATAAAAGTGATGAAGGCATAGTACCTTCATGGAATTTTATCAGTATTACTGACTGTGTTGCTAGAAGAGCTTTGTGCTTTTAACTCAACCATTATTTGTGAATGTTAGGGATGTGTTTAGTCAGGAGGTTATCAGCAATCAGAATGTACAACTTTATAACCTCCTAGAATAATGTACTAAATCTTTTACAGGTTGCTATTGACCATGGGCAGTTGAAGATAGCACTGCAAGTCAATGTTACTAGTGAAGCAAAACAGAAAGGAAATCTAATGGTCACTATTATCAGTGGTCATAATCTTCTGCAAACTGAACAATCCTGTAACCCTGTAGTGAAATGGTGAGTAGTTTACTAACTAGTATACTGAGTAGTTTACTGACTAGTATATGATATGTGACCAGTTATGTGAAAACCGGTTGTTTTTTGTGTTTGTACAGCATGAGTTATAGGCACTTATTTACGATGTAGTTGAAATAAAGTTTGTTGTCATCATTTATCATTGCAATGGCCTTTCTCTTTGTCTATACTGAGATGTACAGTGAAAACACTGTATCTTGATCGATTTGCCAGTTCAATGTGAACAGACTGAGCCAAACCCTATCTTAGTAACTTGTTTCAGTTATGAGTTGTGATCAATTAAAATAAGTGCTTGTAATTTATTTGTTGTATTGTTCCTGTACAAATCGATTCCTATTCCAACTGTCTAGTGCTCTAACTCCAAAACTATCTATCACAAAAAGCTAAAACTTTGGCTGTCCACTCCTTTGTTACTATGGATAACAGAGAAGTAATAAAATGGAATTCGAGGAATGTACGAAAATGACCGGTTTTTGCTCAGTGGGTCACATATTATGTAGTACATACCCATATGCCTTACCTTCACATAGCCAACTCCTACCAATCCATAAAAAGAAATTTAAGACAAAAGTGTTTAAAGAGAACCATAACCCAGTATGGAATGACCGATTTGTGCTTGACAACTTAAAACTCGATGACCTTCATAACAGCAGTGTGATTGAGGTGACTGTGTGGGACTCACCTAAAGGTAGTAAAAAAGAGCAACTGATTGGTGGTCTAAGACTGGGACCACGTGCCCAACATGAGAAGCAGTTAAGTTACATGGACAGTTCAGAAAATGAGTTATCACATTGGATGAGTGCTGTCAATACCCCCGGTGAATGTGTGGAACAAGTACACACACTGAGACTGAACATGGATCCACTGCCCGTCACTCTAGCCCCACCTAGTGGCGATATATCAGGTGACAATATTAATGGAAACAACAACACTAACACTTTCATATCAGTTTCAACAGATGAATCACTTCAAGCAGCAGTGGCATTGCAGAAACAAGACGAAACAACACAAGAGGAAAAATTACTAGAGAAAGTACCACAAGAGACCACAGAGCAAGCAACAAAAACAGAAGAAGCTCAAGTAGAAGTGATGGCAACAGAAGAGGCACAAGTTGCAGAGACATCATTAAAAGTACAATCGCTACAACTAGAAGAAGTAAAAACACAGCAAGAAGTAACATCATTACCACCAGAAGCTGATAATGTGCCTGCACCAGAACTACTACTCACGTCCACACCAGTTAAAGTCTCTGTCACTAACACTGCTAGTGAACAGGTCCCAATTGTGACACTCAGCCATGAAGATTATAGTTTTGATCAGATTGATGCACAGCTAGTAAGTTGCTGCAACACACACATACTTGTGACTTTTAAACCTTACTAGTTTGCAATGTATACCCATGCTTACAAACAAGAAAGTTTTATAAAAGATTGCTGATAAAGGTAGAGTCTACTGCAGCATAAACTAACACACAAAAGAAGGGGATTAATTTAGAAAAAAGAGCTTGCCCAATCCTACAAGGCCTCTCAGTCATTTCTAGGTGGTCAAGTTTGCATGTGTCTGTACATGTGAGGTTGGCAGAGTTATCTTGCTTATTATGCAACTCTCACACCTCTCACAATTCTATCATCGTAAGTCAGGTTCACTTGAATACATGCTCATAACCACCCAATATCTACTGTGCCTCCACAGACCACCTGTAGCAGAACATATTATGTGCCTTGCATGTTGTACCTGGTGCACATCATTGTAAGAACTTCATAGAGAGAGAGAGAGAGAGAGACTATTCTAACTCAAAGAACTTCAGATACATCAAGCTGATAGATGCTTTTTGACTAGTTACTGTAAACAAAATTGCTGGTTAATTATTTTTGAAGTATTGGTGTATGTACTAATCGTTTGTATGTATGCAATATTGTATTATATAATAATGGTTCCCATCAAATCATAGACTTCCCCTACAAATCTTGACCAACTGAAGGTGTCACTACAGTTTAACATTACCAATGACAAAAAACAGAAGGGAGATCTTGTGGTCACTATTATCAGTGGTCATAATCTACTGCAAACTGAATCGACCTGTAATCCTGTAGTGAAATGGTGAGTAGTTTACTGACTAGTATGCTGAGTAGTATACTGAGTAGTTTATACTGACTAGTATACTGAGTAGTTTACTAATTAGTATACTGAGTACATTGGACCGTTGGTTATGTGAACCCCATTGTGTCTCAGGCAATGGTAAAAGTGTTTGTATAACTGAAGCCCATACATTTATATACAGAACTCTGTTGAAATACTCTAATAGAACATACACTTGTACTCAAAGTACTCTAATAAAGCAGTCATTTCCAATTTCGGAAAAATGAGGGTTGGATAACTGAGGGTCTACTGTAGTTTACTGATTGGTATACTGAGTAGTTTACTGGGTAGTATACTGAGTAGTTTACTGACTAGTACACTAAATACTGTCTGTTGGTTCATGGAAAATATTCATGAATGGTCTATCCATTCATCATTCAAGAGAAAAATGTTTATTATTTAACATTACTGCCACAGCTTCAATTTGAAGGCTACGTGTAGATCTAAACACAAAGATTTGTTGTGTTTAGCAACTTTGGAATCATACGCTTACCTACAACTAGTCATCTAAAACTAGTCTTAGGCATGCACTACTGGCTGGGACTGCAATGCTTCAATATCTCAGTTGTTGATATTGCAGTTGATGTTTGTGGTGTACAGTGGGACCACTCTATTATGGGACCCAGAATTTTTGGTCACTTTTTGCTGTAATGTAGAGGTTTTCCTCTTTCAGAGGTAAAATGTATTAACCAGACCTGTTGGGACCAAAATGTTTGTCCTTATTATGGAGGTTTTTTCTATTGTGTCCTTAATTTGGGGAGTTTGTTAAGAGAGGTTCCACTGTAAAATACGGTAAGAAAATAGGAAACGACAAAGTCTTGTCTCGAACTCTGCCTTTTGATTGTTTCTTAAAGCCATTCTTGAGTGTGTATACTGCATATTCCACGGGCCCATTTGAGGAAGGGTAATAAATTGCAAACTAGGATGTGACAAATGTCATTTAAGTGAAAAATTTGAGAAAACTCGCTGGATGTCAATTGAGGATCATTGTCTACAACTATTGCATTTGGGAGATAGGACTAAGCTGGGAGAATGCGGTTCTGAGAGGTTGGATAGTTGCAGTGGCAAATGTTGAGCCACTTTGAGTGTGCATCAATTATCACAAAGATAATGCAATTGTCTGTGGGTCCTACAAAATCAGTGTGAATGCACAACCAAAGTCGCATAGGCCATTGCTGTGAACACAAAAGAGAGACTGGAGGTGCTGGTTGGCTCTGTTGACAATCTGTGCAGTTTCTAACAGTGTTCTCAATGTACTGGCCCATGCCAGGCCACTAAACAAAACGATAATTATGCTGAGGATTTCTTTCTAGTTCCTCCAGGATGCCTTCTGTGTAATTCTGCAATGATTTGCTCACATGCTTGTGGTAGACACTCTACTGCACCAAATTGTGCAGCTATCCAATTCTGTCAGTTCTCACCATTTAAAAAAATACGGCTTCATGTCAACATTGTTCACACTGTTGGCCAGCCAGATCTGATGAGCTGGAGTACTTTACTAAAAGTGGAACTTTGATTTCATCTGAGCGGTTGAAACTTGTGCTTACCAAAACTTGTGATGACAGCAGTAACTTCTTTGAAGTGTTAAAGGCATCAAGGTCCTTTCTTTCCATATTTCCAACTTGTTTATTAAGGAATACAATGGGACAAGTGCATTCGGCAAATTCACCAAAAGTCTTGAGGAGTATTACAACAGGTCAAAGTAAGACTTTAGAGTTGACTGATTAGATGGCTCAGGAGCATTCTGATTTTCTCTGTAATATGCAAACCTTTTGCATCAATTTGAAATCCTAAGTATGTTACTGAGGAGACCATGAATCTCTTTCTGGAAACAAAGACCAGTCTTTGTAGGAGTGCTTCAAGGGTTGCTAAAATGTTCACTGTCAGTTTTACCTGAATTAAGTATGTAATCCATGTATATACACTACTTACACTTGGAATGTCCTTGAAGAGGTTTTCCATGATGCATTGAAATATGCCAGGAACTGATGACACACTGAAACGTCAGTTATAGCAGAACAAATTCCTCTGCTAGTGGTACTTGCCGATAAGTTTGGCTAAGAATCTAGCTTTGTGAAGGTTGTGCCTCCTGCAATACAAACAAGTCTTTAATCTTTGGGAGTGGGTACTTGTCAAGTTTACAAGCCTGGTGAAATCAGTGCATATTCTAATTGACCTACCATCTGCTTTCTATGCTGGAAAAATGGGAGATGCCCACTCTTCAAACTGAACTGGTTCCATACTCACTAAATGATCTACTGCAGTACACATCGAGTGAGGTACCTGTCGAGCCTTGCAATATCTCGACTTTTCCTGTGGGTCAATATACAACTGAGTTTCATACAAGGGTGTGCTTAAAAGCTTCATTGGAAGCATGGCTATTAAGAACCTTCACATTTCTGAACAGAATCCAAAACAAAACTGTAATAGCCAATCTCTCCCAAATAAATTAGGGCCATTCCCTTCAGTTAATATCAGTGGTAACTGGTTGACTAATCATTGTATTGAATTCTGGCCTGAAACTGAACCACAACATGCAACTGTTCATCAGAGTAAGCTTTCAACTGACAAAGACTGCAAAGGTGTGTTTGGCCATGTGCTTTTTCTGGTAGCAGCTGACCCTGTGTCTACTTCCATTGACAATGATTGATCACTTCTACCACTAATCCTCAAAGGCTGATTCTAAACATAGTAGAGGATTCCCCACAGACGAATGAATATTCTTTGTTTACTTTTGACCAACCTACAGCCACAAAACCATTAGGGCCTTTTTGACTGGCAAACCTTTTGTATGTGCCCCACCTTCCCACACTTGTGACATTTGGCAGTTTGGAATGGACACTGAAATTGGTCATGACCATGTTGGCCACATCTGCAACAAGCAAAATCTGTTCTCTTATCACTCAGCAATTATAAGTCTCCCGATTGTCCTGTTGCTGCTTAGCTTATCCCCTGAATCTCACGTACATTAATATCCACTAGTTTCTAGTGCTTTCTTCAAATCCAGTAGTGATTCAACTAGCAAGTGACATTGAATGGGTTTTTTTATTAATGCCGCAGACAAGATGGTCCCTGAGCATTGTCCCCAGGTTGTCTCCAAACTGCACAACTGTGCCAAATCACTAAACTTCCGATACATAGGTTGCTAATGATTATTCTTTGCAGCAAACTCTTGTATTGAAGCGGTATTGTCTTACTATCTTCTGAAGGAGCCGGTTCGTAGTGCTTCGATAATGTTTCTGCCAAGTCTGTGTAGGCTTTGTCGTCAGGTTTTGCCAGGATGATTAAGCTCTTCATAGATTGTAAGCTTGTGGACCAATCACTGTGAGGAAAACATCTTTTTTCTGTTCATCCTTGATCCCATTAGCTAACTAAAAGTGATTGAATTGGTTGTGACCACTCCCCTTTGCCTTCACGAAACTCCCCAACACTAGGCAGCTATCCTCACCAAATTGTTGTAACATCACTAAAATTGGTTAAACACAAGCATACTGTAGCACACTTCATAAGATAAACGAAAACCGTACAACAACATTATTGCATAATGATCACATGAGCAAATCAATGTTTGTTCAATTTACCACAGATTATGGTACTTTTTTGATTGGTATACTGAGCAGTTTACTGACTAATATACTGAGTAATTTATTAACTAGTATACTGAGTAGTTTATTTCCTAATATACTGAGTAATTTATTAAGTAGTATACTGAGTAGTTTACTGATGAGTATGCTAAGTAATTTATTGACTGGCATACTGAGTAGTTTACTAACTAGTATACTGAGTAGTTTACTAACTAGTATACTGAGTAGTTTACTAAATCTTATACAACAAACACAGCCAGCTTCTACCTGATCACAAGAAGAAGTTCAAGACCAAAACATTGAAGGATAATCATAATCCGGAATGGAATGAGAAATTTGTTTTTGAAAGCTTGAAATTGAGTGACCTCTACTTCAATAAAGTCATTGAGATCACTGTGTGGGACTCACCTAAAAGTAGCAAGAAAGAGAAATTGATTGGTGGTCTAAGACTAGGATCACGTTCCCAAGATGAGAAGCAGTCAAGTTACATGGACAGTTCAGAAAATGAGTTATCACATTGGATGAGTGTTGTCAATACCCCCGGTGAATGTGTGGAACAATTACACACACTGAGACACAACATGGATGCTCAAACTGTCATCTTGTCACCAGAATCAAGGGAATCATCAGGTAATGTTGTTATCAGTATAACATCACTACCAGTAGGTTGTGTGTATGTGAGGAACTATCATTAACATTGTGTTACCTATACTAACCTAAACATGATCTGAAGCCAACATATCATAAGGACATAAGCTGAAGCTTATGCGAAGGGTCCCATTGTTATAAGGTGTGACCAGGGCATAAGGGGTCTGCTTGATACTTATGTTTGCATAATCTTTGCAATATGACAACTGACCGTTTACTTTGAAATGGTAAATGGTGTGGTCTGTCCAGAGCCTTTGACATGTGCTTATTTTTTGTAACTTGTGCACATACTTAGCAGATTCAAAATCTATGCACATAGCAAGTAGCCAAAGGTTTAACCCTTCAAAGGACATGTAATTTGGTATCTATAACAATACCATGTCAAAGTTCCTACGATAACAACACTAGTATTCACTGCACAAGGATACATTTTGTATTGGTACGTATAGTCTGTAGTAGTATTGTATTAACCAGCTATATATCACCTACAGGTTCACCTACCAGTTCTCTTGGCACTTCCCTGGGCACTTCTCAACTAGACGTTATTGCTACTAGTCTACCTAGGAGGAGTCTCTTTGGTAGTATCTTTAGTGCTGCACCCAGTGCATCACTGCTGGTAGGTTGTGGCAACTATGTTAAATGTATGATTCTGTATTTAGTGTATACTGTCAGTGCTTGTACTTGTTTAAAAAATATGTAAATTGAGACTTGGAGTTATAGTGCTAGACAATTGGAACAGCTTTTGTACAGCAACAATGGAGCGAATGAGTTACAGGATTAATCGTAATAACCCATGATTGAAACAAGCTACAATGATTATTATTATTATTATTATTAAAGCTCTACAGTGGCCTGCACTGTAGGTCTGACAGCAACATGTGCTGCATAGTACTTGCCTTAATCTGTTTGCTATGAACTGGCAAATCCATTAATGTATAGTACTTTACCTGTACTCCTCCATGTGGACGAAGAAGGAGGCCAACAAAGAAATGTTGTTAGTAAACTTTATTTCTACTGTATCGTAAATTAGTGGCCATGGCTTGTGTGGTGTGTGCAGTTCAAACATGAAATAAAAACAATAACAATAACAAAAATTACCATACTCTCCATGAACAGGCAAATCCGATGTTCATATTGATTTAAGCTTTGTTTTAGTGCACATCAAAACAATCAAAATGTATGTAAAGTTTTTATGTAGCACATAAACAACTAGCTTTCACGTAACTGGTCACAATTTCTTAAGCCACAAAGATATCATCATTCTTGTTGAAGTGCAGAGCTAACATATTTTATTGGCTTTTTACTGTTCAGAATGGCATGTGTGCAGGGTTTTAAAATGTATCCCAAAGCTCTAATAATGGTAGCTATTACAACATAGCTCTGTGGGAAATCCCTACGTCGGCATGCTACCACCATCTGTTTAAGTCAAAAATAAGGATTTTCCCAGTTGTAATAACTACCACTATCCCGTGTTTCACTACTTAAGTCATTGGAACCAATATCCGGTGGATTCTTGTGAGTGTTTCTTGTTTTTAATGCTGGATTTGAAGGTAGATACATTAAGCCTTATTTCGTAAAGTGCATTTCCATTGTGTATCATGTTTTTATAATGCTGCTGGCAACATTTTGGGTGGCGCCCATCACTTTAGGGGCAACCCTACTAAACAGTACTACCACACTGTTTGATAGTATTCCTGTGCCAAATTTTCTCCTGTAAGACAGACAGACAGAAGTTACTACTTTGTTATTTTACTTTGATACAGAAATCAGGTGAATACTACAGTACGGACAGCATTTCTAGTACTGGTAGTGTATACAGTCAAGCTGGAGGTGGTAAAGTACAATATGATATTACTGGATCAATATGTCTTGCTGTATACCATACTAACAATCAGTTAGTTGTGGATGTGAAAAGTGCCAAGGAGATTGCAGGGGTCAACCGTAACCACTTGTCCAACCCGTAAGTGTTCACTGGTTTGTACTATATGGTGGAACCTCAGAATACTGTTTTAAATATCATGATGAATGAATGTTGTAGTTGAACCTTTTAAATAGATGATCTCAAGCCTTTGTGGTAATGTCAAAAAGTTACGTATTCTGTATTGTAAAAAGTAGTAGTGATTCTATAGCATTTGAATTCTTTTGATTGTTATGTTTTGACCTCTATTATAGCCTTGTGATTAAAACCCTTAAAAGTGTTACCATACAACAGGAAATTTTGACAAGAAAAGGTTGATGGATTAGTTAATTAATTAATTAACCCTTTCAGAGCTAAATTTCTTGGCGCACTTTACAAGACATGCCGAATCATGCTGTATAAGCCTCACTGTACACTAAACCACTTGGTTACTATACCTCTATGTAAATGCTGTGGAC
This sequence comes from Dysidea avara, assembly GCF_963678975.1. Classification (NCBI taxonomy): domain Eukaryota; kingdom Metazoa; phylum Porifera; class Demospongiae; order Dictyoceratida; family Dysideidae; genus Dysidea; species Dysidea avara. The sequence goes on along the minus strand of NC_089277.1, from coordinate 39,925,619 downwards.
TAACAATTTCGACTGGGTTGTTTTTATTTATGTAAATAGCACCACAAAGTAATTATAAGACAACAAAACTACAAAATACACTAAAAGTAGCCTTGATAAACAGGAGGCCACTAATAAACTATCTACAAATGAGTGTTACAGTGCAAGAAACTATTTTATATTGTTTCCTTACTTAATCATCATCTTCGTGGCTGGTTTCTTCGAGTTTTATCACAAATCCAGTGTCATGTATGCGTATACACACACAATTGAATCACGCCACATGTCTGAAAAACCATCCACTGCTACTTGCTGGTTGTCTTAGACTATCTATAATGATGTATCTTTGTTCAAAACATTACTATCAACTCAAATATAAATGAAATAGCCGTATTTTCGAGAGAACGGTTTTACCGGGTTATGTAATAAACCCGCAATAGTGTGCGAACTATCCAGTTATCCCAGAAATGGGACCTTTGTGGGCGTGCCCGCTTTAAGGTTAGCGCATCGTACTATGAAATGCACAATAGAAGCGCTAGCGTGTTGGAATTGCACTCAGCGCGTGTTTTATACCGTCGTGCCAGATAAATCCGGTTACAGCCATGAAAGGGTTAAATTCATCAACTTTTGAATTGTCAAATGTTCATAAGTGCCTTTTACATGTGATTTCTTGATTGTTGTCAACATTTAATTCGTCAAGTGTGTATTTGTCAACTCTTCTTTCCATCAAAAGTTTCCCCTTTGTTACGTGGTCCATAGGGATAGCTGAGGTTCCATATTCCATAAGGCAGAGTGTCAGTTTTTCAAATGCATGTTTATGTGTACAGTATCTCACATTGTTTTTTCTTGTTGTCCACAGTTACGTCAAGCTGTACCTCCTACCTGACATCACAAAGAAGACAAAGAGAAAAACTTGTACCGTTCGTAAAAGTGTCAACCCTGAGTATAATGAAACATTTACTGTAAGTCATTCCCCTATTATCTAATTATTGGTGTGAATGTATTTCATGACAGTTTGATGGTGATATTGACAGTATAGAGGAACGCACACTACAAGTTTCCATTTGGAATCAAGACCGATTAGGACATAATAAGTTCTTGGGGGAAGTGAGGTTAATTCTGAAGGAAGTTTCATTATCAAACACTGATTACCAATGGTACTCACTGCAAGAAATGGTAAGATTGCAGAACTAGACCATTGTATACATACTATTAAATGTGTGCAGACCACATGATGTACACAATAGACTTTGAAAGTAGTTTAAATTGCTCTGATATTTGCTGTTGCACAATACTGGATGTGGTTAGCCATCAAAATGTCACTGGGAAACCATGGACACTAAAAGCTTTGCTACACAGAAACCTTAGAAGATATCTGAGGTTTCAAAATGGCATGGGAAACATTGATTTCTACACCTTTTGGTGGTTGTAGTTATAGCGATTGGCAGGTTATGAACTGCTGAAGTTGAAAACAGCTGGCAAAGAAAAGTTTTTAACAAAAGCACGCAATGACAACCAGAGTTGGGGGTAACGTAACGCGTTACATAATAATATTACTTTTACAGTAACAAGTAATATAACGTGTTACATGACAAAGTAGTGAGTAATATGTAACAGATATTACATCCGGAAATTGTAACGGATTTAATGCGTTACTTCCTTTTAAGGCGCATTGTATCCAGGCACGTAATTGATTGCATTTTGGGTCCAGGCAAAACTGGAGATAGCGTTATAGGCATGGACAAAGAATGATATTGTATGGGGAGTGCCCTTGAGGCCAAGATACAACAACAACAAAGTATGTATTTGTGGCTGAACTACACCAGAGAAACATGTGTCTCGCTTGTGTCACTTGTAGTTGGAGGCTGGTAACTTGTATCATAGATAGTATATTCTACGTAGAATATACTATCTATGCTTGTATTTAGAAGGTTGGACTTACTTTATAGTTTGTAATGAACAAATGTAATATGTAATATTATTACTAGTTACAGCCCTCAGAGTAGCGAGTAATATGTAACTCGTTACTTTTTTCAGTAAGTAATATGTAACTGTAGTGCGCTACATCGCGTAAAAGCAACGAGTAATGTTTAACTAGGTACATTTTTAGTGTAACGACCCCAACTCTGATGACAACACAAAAAACAAATGTTAGGGCAATGTTTGCTGGCTCAGTGTTTGCTTGCTGGCTTGTCAAGCTGATTGTAGAAGTTATCTTTAATCCGATCCAAAGAGTACACTCTTTGCTAATCAGCTCTGATTGGTTTTTAAGTATGAAATCACATGGATCAGCCATGGAAAACATTTTTCAGCAAAATCTTAAACTCCAATTCACTCATCCTTTACTCTATTCTCAGCAGACAACCACAAAACAAAATGTAGTCACATAGAATTGGAGCATACTGTATACTTAGTAATTAATGAAGATTTAACTATCAATTATCATCATTTTCCCAGTGGCTTTAATACATTTTTATCCACAGCATCCAATTTTTACATCATATGCAAGTAACACTAACTGCAATTTAAGGTCTTTAAATAAGCTGGTCTATTAACAGCTGTCAAATTTTTACGTAAAGATGATTGTGACATTCAACATGTTGTGACCTAAAGCTCCATAATACCTATAGTATGGTATATCCCCTCATGACAAAGACTCGTGTGAACTTGAATATTAGGAACAACAGAAAGTTCCCAGTTGCATAAGTGGAGAAATGTGATTTCTGCTTTCACAGTACATGTAATAATATATTATTGAAGCTATTGTTAAAATGTGCATAAGATATATAACTAAGTTATAATCATGACATAAATTCCCATGACATACAGGTGTTTACATGACATAAGAGTTTCTGTGTCATAGCATCTCGTTGTGTGTTATTCAGAATGCATTAACCATTGTAGGCTGATGAGGATGATGAGTCAGCAGCATATGTTGGTGATATCCGGGTGATGTTGCAGTATGTGCCTGAGCCAATCAAGAAGGGGAGGAATAAGAACAGGGGCTGTATACATGTTTGGATCCATCAGGGTAGACAGTTGCAGAGGGTCCATAGTGAATCAACGTTTGTACAATGGTTAGTCCAATGTGATTACTCTACTACCTCACTTGGTGGAGTACTGTAAATTATCCATTTTTGCTCCATTACAAATTGTTATATACAGTACTGCTCAAATGTAATACATTACCACTCAAATATATGTCGTCTCCCGAGAGTGCGAGTGATTAAAAAACTCGCTAATTAGAGGGCACGGCACCCATTTCGCTCATGAGTATTCATCGCTTTTTGTTTAGGATGAATACTCACGAGTGAAACAGGTGCCACGCCCTTTAATTAGCGAGTTTTTTAATCACTCACTCTTGCGAGACAACGTTACATTTGAGCGGTACCGTATATATATGTGCGTGCGTACATGCGTTTGTGCATGCGTGTGTGTGACTGGATGTGCCTTTTCCACACATTTTACATGCTAGCAAACAAAATGATGTAACACTTGACTCCTTATACTGATTAAAATGCAGCCAGATACTGTAGCTACGTACACTCGTGTAAACGTTCAGGGATTATATGCCATGATAAAAAGATTATGAAGCTTCAAAGTTCAAAAAATGGGTCAAATTTTGTGTGTACAAATCCAGTCACATATAAACATAGATAGTGGCAAGTTTACCACAACATGGCCACAGGTTCATAGCTGGTACATCCCTTGTTAAGCATTCTCAGTGTAATAATATTCAGAATCTTCAAACAATGTAGTTGTGTTTTTATTTCACATGCAATATTGTGCATATTAGGCCTGAGCCTATTATATTGCCTATTATGCTTTTGAGCAATGCTCCAAAAATTTCTCCTGTTATGCTCCAATTACCCCCAATTGTGTCCCATTATGCTCCGAATATGCTCATATAAAATTGTGTCTTGACTGCTCTATTAATCTGTTCTTCACAATGTAGCTGTAAATCTGATTTTTACCATGTTTGCACACTATCCTGTTCTGCATCATGCAGAGTTTCAGCTTCTCTGATAACCACTGCACAAAAATTGTACCTATTATGCTGGCATTATGCTCAATGCTTTTGGCTACCTATCATGCCCCAAATTATGCTGACATAATTGTCGCAGGCCTATATAGTACATATACAATAATCACTCTACAAGTTGCTAACAGACAAAGTTATGATATGAGATTATCTATTTACAGCACTCTTCTGCCACATAGTAAAGGTGATCGATACAAGTCTGACATCATCCAGGGTGATAGAGATCCTTGTTACAATGCCAAATTCAAGTTTGATAAAATCAACAATGTGGAGTTATCATATGATAGAGTTCTGGAGATCACAATATGGGAACCACATCATAACACTAATGAATTTGTAGGTGGACTTAGAATTGGACCCAAGCCGCAACCTGGAATCAGAAATGAATGGATTGATAGTGATGGGAATGAAGTTAGCCAATGGGAGACGATGATGGCTCATCCTGAGGAGTGGATTGACGAGTGGCATACCCTACGATCATCAATGAAACCTCGGGAAATTAGCTTGACTGCGTCACTCTAATCAACACATATACTAATAGTGAATATGATTAATATTGTTTGTATTTTTGTATAAGGCAGCAATCCCATCATCATGTAATTATATGATCTGTAAACACACACACACACAAACTATTTTGGTGTAACATATGTACATAGTTTGACAGTTTGACATTTTTAATATTACTTAGCCCAACAGTTGTTATACAGTACCCAACTGGGATAGAGATCCTAACTATTATACGTGTTACTGAACAATCAAGTTACCACTGCATGGGTCTGGTCTGTATTCAACTATGGCGTAGGATATTGATATTTCAACTGAAGTGTATGTTCTAATTAATGCTTAGTGAATATTTGGATTATTTGTTTAGTATGACCATAACTCACTAACAATATTTGTTAATTCTGCCTTGAAACTTTATAGATGGTGAATCAAGTGATATTACTATAAAGATATCGGGCATCAAAATTAGTCCCTAACAAAATAATTCTGTGCATTTTCGATAGAAATGAAACCAGGCAGTTATGTTACATATCAGTATTAGGTATGTATTCAAGTTACACTGTACTTTGAAGATCATTTCAAAGAATTATTCAAAGGGATTCACTTGCTTGCTTTCAAGAATTGATTCATAATTTTCCTTTGTATATTGTATGGATGCAACGCATTCCATCACCTTGCTTCATGCAGAACATTAATTTTATAGCCTGGACATGTTTACTGTAAAAGCTGCATCCACAATATTGTACTATTCATCACATTCTGATTGTCTGGAAGACTTCTGTAACTGTTTGAGCGTAAACTGGATGGCTGCAGGATCAAGGCTACCAAGACTTAATCACATATGGATTTTCTCCTTTCTGCAACTTTTCAAACATAATTAACATCTTTAAACTGATTGTATAATACCAGGTGACATACAGACCTTTAGCACTTCCACTGTAAAGCCTCATAATAAAATAATTAATAAAGAACAATACATGTGGCCTTATGGCAACAATAACAACTAACTAGTTATAGCTAATAACCTCTTGCAGGTGGTGAATGTCGTCCCCTCCATTTGTACCTATTTGAGCATGTCAACAACAGCATTTCATCTATAAGCAGCACTTCATGTCTTACATCTTGTTGTGTGTTTTGCTTGATGTGCTAGTTTTGATTCATTTTGTTAGACAGTATATGTGACTGGGCCTGCGATAATAGGGCATGTGGGCACATGATTTTTGTCTACTTTTTCACACTTTCATCACTCATAACGTTTTGTACCATTATGCTATGGTGTTGCAATTTTCAGCACTTAGTAAGCATTTCATTGGCATAATGATGCAAGTTACAGAATGGAAATATACTTTTCCAGTAATGAGATATGACCAGTAGAGTGATGGGGTGTAGTTTGTGCCCACATGCCCTGTTTTCGCAGGCCTGGTCACATATATAGACATGTCCTACTATATTACACTCATCATTACTGGGATGTGGTAAACACCGGACATCGACTTGTTGTATAATAGGTACATAGCATTTCATAACTCTTCCTTGTGTAGTAGCTACTTAACATTATTTTATTAAAACCTGGACTGTTGATGAAAGTATGCAATAAACGTTTTTCTCACCAGACGTTTAATAGCCCATGACCTGGTGCCAAACAGGCTGCTACAAATTCCATGCTAAAAGACCACTAGATGGTTTGACTATAATAATTCTAGATGAAATTTTCTAAGTATCATTATCTTCGTGTAATGAAGACATTTTGTTTCACTCATTAATTCCATGCAAGTCACATCACTTCAATGATGTGATTGATGTCATGTCACTTGCATAATTATTATCATTGACGTCAACTATAGTAATCCAATATTATCAGATGTGATGAAGCTGTAATATGCACATTATAGTTCACAGGAAAGAAACATTCTTGCATGAAGCACATGAAGTGGTGCTGTACTTTAGTGGTATTTCTTTACCGGATGATGCTTATTTTTCTGGCACCAGAGCAACATCATTTTAATTTGCTAGCTAATGCAAGGATGACACATTATTTGTACAAAGAATTATACTAGTTCATATTACTATGATACTGGAAATGTATATAAGCAGCTAGATACTAGGCTAGGACTGCTTAGCATAGATGATATCCAAAATTAATTATGAGTGAAGCTGCTATAGTATATTTTGTGACAACTTTGTTTGATTAGGCATGCACTAATGATGTTCATACCGTGACTGTATACTTTAAGGCAATATTTTACCGGCTTCAAATTAAATTTTGTAAACTGACTTGTCAGATTCTTTGTCATAGCTACTGAACACTGCAACTAGTAATGGTGTGGTTTGCAAATATGCCACACAATAGTTCAAGCAATATAGCTACTACACTCAGGTTTGAAACAAAAGGTTTCAACTGAGATTACAGTTTTTAGGAATTAGGATGCCAGTTGCACTATTTCAGGCTAGCTAGCTGATTATATTAACATTTGAGAGATCACTAGGTTCAATATTAAATATAAGATTGATTACAATGTGCATGCACACAAATTATGCCACAGTCAGATTTTGGAAAATCATTCTTAATGTCATGCATCAAACAATTAAACATTATTTTACTGTGTTACCATTAAGACAGTTACGCACCTGTTGGATTACTTCACACAGTTTGTTGTAATTCAAAATAATGATTGAAATTACTGTAGCTTGACTAAATCTCTTTTTGATAATGATTATAATTTATGTGACTGGATTTGCAAAAAGGGGTCTTCCACACACATCCAATATACCAACTTTGACAATTCATAACTTCAGATTACAATAAGCTATTAGCTTCAAATTTGGGCTGTAGTGTGTACCAAGATAGGTTAATTTGATGGAGAGAAATTGAGGTTTTTATGTGCCTTGCAACTAAGTTATGATCTTCCAAATGTATAGAATTGGATGTGCCCCCTTTCGCAAATCCAGTCACATATTCAGATACTGGAAAGACAGCTTAATAATTGAGGAGAGCGAGAATTCAAAACTCAAAAGAAAGAGAGAAGAAAAAGTGACATACTCTGAGCTGTTCAGTTTATAAAATCATTTTGTGCGTTACAATGATATTCATACACTTCTTGTTATGGTACATATACACACCCTTAACTGCATTATACCCCTACACAACCACTTCCCATATTTCATATATATACATGAACATGTGTTTGGCACATGGTCAGTCTGACCTATGTGGGGACTAGCAGGCACTGGTTCTCATTTAATTTCAATTAACAATCCCCTGAAAGGGTAAAATACTAATACAAAATTACCTGTGTAGCAGCACCATCTAATCAACGCCTGCATTACTACACAGCACTTAATGGAAGCTTTGCCGCACATATATCATGGTTGGAGAATAAAAGATGATTTGATGTCAGTGGGTAGCTAAATATTGTTCAGGTAATGATTTACAACTGTAATACGTAGTAGGATGTTGCTTTATGCTTCCCGTTGCCGGACCCTCGTCGGCTACTATTTTAAAGTAAACTCTTATTGTTTCTGTATTAGTGCAGTGATAGTCTCACTGCCCCCTTGTGGTCTGGGGGCGAGACTACTGCAGTGACTGGTCTAGAAGAGAAATTATTCTGCAAGTCAACTGGGAATCACTATTGTTTATGATCACGTGACTAGCGCAGCTGGACATTATGGAATGACATCACAGAATGATGATATTAAAACTCTTCCCTGATCCGAACGAGCATTGTTAAGAGGTCTGGAGGAGTTAAAGGGGCGGGTTTAACTACAGTTTTAACTAGCGTTTGGTGATGTGTGGTGACCAGATGCAGTCACATGCTATCGTCCTCACCGAGGAAGAAGAGGATGCGTTGAGTAGTGTGTTTGAAGAAGAGCTACAACTACAACGAGACGAAGAAAATCGCCTCAAGTTAGAAGAGACTTTATTTGTGTCCTTTATCATTTAATATCGCTCACTTTCTTTCCAGGCGGCTACGAAATGAAGTAGATAGACTGGAGCAAAAGAGTAATAGTTACACGGCCTCGTGTTGCAGTTGTTGTGGGGTCCGGTTTGGTCTGATCATAAACAGGGGAGCGTCGTGTCCGATTTGTACTAAACGAGCGTGCAAACAACATCGTTGCTACGACTTGCACAGTAATTCGTGGAGATGTACTCTTTGTGATATGAGAGTGTGAGTGTCTCAATGGTACATGTTGTGTATTGTAGCGGGTGATGTAATAATAACAGATGGTACTTCCTTATTGGTTCAGTTGGGCACTGGAGGGCGAGCATGGGAGTAGCTCTATAGCCATCTCAGGCAGGTCGGACCATCTGAGGGGTACGACACCTCTAGCAATCATGTATGCCTTTCAGCTCATAGCAATCACAAATCAACTAGCAACTTTTACTTATGCACATAGCTAGCTAAAACTGATCTTGCAATCTTATTGTTAACCAACACAAGTTCGCAGTGATAGCTAAAAGTGTTAAAATCAGGACTTATTGTCCTTCAGAACCCAGTAACAACCTCACTAATCACACTACAGCAATCACAGTGTAAAGTTTCAAATCAGTTTCAAATCACATACAGATTCCCTCATGACTCAGAGTTGTGACTAGTAATAATGTATTATGTGATATTACAATTTTGGTTTCAGTATAGTATTGGATAATTGTTAAATATTGTGTTGCCATTATGCAATCACTTACTAATTAACTGAATGGGTGGTGTATACATTGATAATATCAGGCTCAGTTGTGTTTTCTTCTCAATGTGTTGGCAACTAAAGGTAGTGGATAGCTGTCAACAGTAGTTAATATTTTAATGTGATATCCATGAGACCTTGGTTTGATTCTTGTCCTTGCTGTAACTATTTGATGTTATTGCTTATCCATTGCTTATCCATTGCTTATCCATTGCTTATTGCTTTATCCATTAAAATTCACTACTGTTTGAGGAGATAGTTATACCATATAGGAGAAAGTTTGGTGAGAGGAAGGATGGGTGGTTTGGCAAGTGATTGATGTTTCGCTAAACTAAAATCTGTCAAATCGTTTGTATAATACAAATCCGTGTTACCTACTAACAAATTCACCTAGTCTCTTTCAAAAATGTTTGCTTCAACAAATTTCTTCTTTTTTTAGTATGATTACATATTTGTACAGCTCAGTGTTATGGCTCATTGTAATGTGGACCGGGACACTTTCTAACAGATCAGTGAGATGGACAAGGGTTGCGATGTTTATCGTTGGAGGCCTTAATTGAATCATCTCAATTTATAAGTTTGATAAAAGTTGAATTATTGTTCTATGAAATAAATTTTAAAAATCCATCTGGACTATATTCCTCTCTGCTGTTGGTCCCATGTCTAAGAACAGTCACTGTTGGCTCTCATTGTAGGCCTCTCAGAAGTTTAGTACTTATTTAGACGTTATTAATTATATAGTTTGATAGATTATATGAGTGATATCCGCAATGGCGTTTCAGTTATGTTTTGTGTATATCTATGATGTCACAAAACAAAGTGGCCGCCGTAGTGTGGGGACTTTGTACAGGGAGGTATAGGGCGAGATAGTGTTCCCCTATGATAACATTTATAAATTTGAAAAAGGGCGCCAGAAGGTGAGGCATATATAATGCAATACAAATAAGCCTGTTTGTGTTTGAATTTAAAATTTTTGGTTTGCTTTCCTTATTGGATGGAGTACGTTTTGTACTGTCACGGTACGTGTACTACTTCTTACCTTTATCATCTTGTGGTTCCATGTGTAAAACACTACAGACAACATTCATTTAGAATACTGTGTGCTAGAAGCCCCCATACTAACACAGCCATTTTGTCAATTGTGACATCAAATTTCATAATCACAACATCAAGAAACATCATTAGGATGTTACTCATAATTATAGATATAGGATGGGTGGAATTCACTTAATGAACAGGGTCCTAGATCAGATGTTGCATTATTTAACAATGTTACAAATTGTGTCATCTCATTGAGAATGTGCCTATATTCATACAATATAGAAAACTGTTCAACTGTCACTAAATTTGTTTCAAGATATACTAATTGTGCAGGTTTGCCCTTCAGTGACCAACACGATCATTTGCTTAGATGGTGCTGATGGGGTGGCACCAACCCATATGCTTTATTGAGAGATGGATGACTCTGCTATTGTTACTAGCATTCTATTGATGATAATAATTATTATTGTTGAAAAGAATAGCACCTTTAGAATTTGACATGTTATATCACTCTCTTCCAGTGTATATTGTATGTACTTGGCTGCACAATAAAACTAGTGGCATAGTGAACCTTTTAATGAATTCCCCATGCTTATAGCTGTCATCTCCAGGGATAACTGTATGATAGGCTGATGTTATTCAGCTCCACTACCAGGTGATAGGGAGCTTTGACTCTGTACCATAGATTTAGTAGATAAATCAGTATAACAGCATAATTATTGTTCTCTACATTTTATGATATCAATCACGCTTTTATTCAACAAAGTAGCACAAACATTTCATTATAGATTTAACATTAATTATCAGTGTCATGAAGAATCATTTGTGACTGTCTCTGGGAAAACTGGTCTTATCGCCCATTTAAAAGTATCGAGAAATGCCGGTTTTAAATACTCAGCGTGTTGTAGCTTGCCAATGGTGATAGCTACACATACCAAATTTTCACACGTTTTACAACAATTTATTACTTCCCAGATCATCCACTGAAGAAATAGTCAATGGCTAAGTTTCCCACCATTTTAGATAGTTATTTAACCAAGGTTGGCTGTATCAGGCAAGCTCCAAAAGGGGTGGGAGGCGGGGGCCTGGAAGGTGGGCTAGATGCTGTTTTAAAAATTGAAGAGGAAAATGTTGGGATGAATTAGGCCAAGTAATGGGTCATTCAGGGCTTAAAACTGGCTATAATGAAAGGAAATGTACAGCACAGGTCATTATCCAATACCACGGAGCTGTACAGCCACATGCAGTCTTGGCCAGGGCTCAGTCAAGACCCCAGACCACTCATACGGCTTGCCACTGTGCTTGATAAAAGCAGCTAGCAAAAGCAGACCACTTTACTTTGGTCGACTGTGACAGTAAAATTTGATAGTGCATTCATAAAGCTTTGTGTTTGTGTGAAAAAACCAAACTTCCTGTCTTGGGCGATGAGATCAGTTTTCACAGATCCAGTCACATTTTATGATGAATGGCTGAATTGGGTTTCATGTTACAAATTATTGTCACTATAGTTATTTAATCCAGGTGTATTATATGTCATTCTTTTGTTGACAGAATGTTATGCATTAATGAGGAGACATTAAGTAGCACCAGTATTGAAGATCTGAACAAGCCAGTTACCATGTTAAGTGGTGACCAAGGTATAACATGTTTGTGTATGTGTGTTGGGATAAAGCCACTCTGTCCAGTCATGTTCAAGGGCATACATACATCAAAAAGCCACCCCCCTACGGAGAAAGCATTGATGTGGGTTTGTCACTTTGTGGTGATCAGATTGTGCCAGGTTCCATCTTTGTAGCTTGTTTCAGTTAAAGAAGCACCTGTAATTTATTTTCCATGTTTTTGGCTGAAACTTCTGGTTTTTGCTGAGCCAGTCTATACCAGTTCATTAACAACAAAAAACCTTGCACCTTTTAGTGCTTCTTAATAACAAGAGTTCATAATAATTATATTATGAACTCTTGTTAATATAATGGTGACACAAAAATTGTCATGCAGTGCCCAGGCAACCATGTAATTTACTTTTGGACACACAGACTGTGTACTGCTGTGGTGTGAGAACACTCACTAGAACTGGGTGCTATTAGAATTTTACCTAGTAATATCAATGCTATAGTAAAAAGCAAACCAAGATAACTTTGTGAAGGACTATTTGCAATTAGCAAGACATGGCCACTCAAAACTGCGTGTACGTCAAGACACACGGTAGTGTGTTGTGCGGCCCAAGAAGCCAGTGTGCAACACCCGTGAGTATATTGACAGGAAGAACAAAAACGTAATTTTCACACCTCCGTAGCTCTGTGCTGCTTTGATGAAACAAGATGATTTTTGCTATGGACACTCCCTCCAACTTCAGCACTCCACATTCCAAATTGGAGTGCAATTGCTTCAGACGTTCCCGAGATATGCGACTTCAAAAATTGGCTTAGTTTCTTAGTTTTTTTTTCTTTTTTCTTCCTCTTTTTGCACACTTACAAAAACTGCTATAAAACGTGAACGCTATATCCGATTGCCTTGAAATTTGGCAAACAGATGGGGGGTATAAAGGCACATCTCGGTACCAACTTTGGCTGGAATATGATAAACAGGCAAAGAGTTATGAGTGATTATTCACGAAAAATAACACTAATATGTTGTCATGCCTACAGGATAAACCGCGTATGGGAAGATGCTGAAAATCGGTGGATGAATAGGTTAACTATTGAACCTCAAACCTTTTGTGGTTTGAAAGAAATCGAGCTTAAAACCAGGAAGATACAACGAAAAAACCAACAGTGTGTAACAATTATGCAATTGAGATTAGCTAATAAAAAACGACTGCTTGCCACACCTACCAGATGAACCGCTTTGGCTAATGCTTTGAAAATCGTTGTACAGATGGAGTAATCATCTTAGAAAGGCTCATCGATGGTGTAGAAGAATCAAACTTAAAGCCACGGAGTTATAACACGAAATCCAACTTGGTGCAGCAAGTGCGAGATCGAGATACTCTAATAGAGCAGTCATCCTAATAGAGCAGTCACTCTGAAGAGAATTCAAGAGATCAGCTAGAAACAAGTAACCTGTATAGAGATCAGCTACAAACAATTCACCCTGTAGAGAGATCAGCTAGAAGAAGTTACCTTGTAGGGAGTTCATGCAACTATATGGAAAGAGATAGTTCAGCTAGAAGAAATCACCTTGTAGAGTTCAGTTACAAAGAAACCACCATGTAGAGAGTTCAGCTACAAACAAATCACCCTGTAGAGAGATAAATAGAAGAAGTTACCTTGCAGAGAGTTCAGCTACAAAGAAACCATCATGTAGAGAGTTCAGCTACAAACAAATCTCCCTGTAGAAAGATCAGTTAGAAGAAATTACCTTGTAGAGAGTTCAGCTACAAAGAAACCATTCTGTAAAGAGCTCAGCTGCAAACAAATCACCTATACAGAATTCAGCTACAAACAAATCACCCTGTAGAGTGATCAGCTAGAAGAAGTTACCTTGTAGAGAGTTCAGCTACAAAGAAACCATCATTTAGAGAGTTCAGCTTCAAACAAATCGCCTGTAGAGAGTTCAGCTACAAACAAATCTCCCTGTAGAGAGATCAGCTAGAAGAAGTTATCTTGTAGATAGTTCAGCTACAAACAAATCACCCTGTAGAGAGATCAGCTAGAAGAAGTTACCTTGTAGAGAGTGCAGCTACAAAGAAACCATCATTTAGAGAGTTCAGCTTCAAACAAATCACCTGTAGAGAGTTCAGCTACAAACAAATCTCCCTGTAGAGAGATCAGCTAGAAGAAGTTACCTTGTAGAGAGTTCAGCTACAAACAAATCTCCCTGTAGAGAGTTCAGCTACAAACAAATCTCCCTGTAGAGAGATCAGCTAGAAGAAGTCACCTTGTAGAAAGTTCAGCTACAAAGAAACCATTTTGTAAAGAGCTCAGCTGCAAACAACTCACCTGTACAGAATTCAGCTACAAACAAATCACCCTGTAGAAAGATCAGCTAGAAGAAGTCACCTTGTAGAAAGTTCAGTTACAAAGAAACCACCATGTAGACAGTTCAGCTACAAACTAGTGACCTTGTAGAGACATCAGCTAGAAGAAATTACCTTGTAGAGAGTTCAGCTACAAACAAATCTCCCATGTAGAGAGATCAGCTAGAAGAAATTACCGTGTAAAGAGTTCAGCTACAAAGAAATCACCATGTAGAGAGTTCAGCTGCAAAGACATCACCCTGTAGAAAATTCAGCCACAAACAAATCTCCCTGTAGAGAGATCAGTTAGAAGAAGTTACCTTGTAGAAAGTTCAGCTACAAAGAAACCATTCTGTACAGAATTCAGCTATAAACAAATCACCCTATAGAGAGATTAGCTAGAAGAAGTTACCTTGTAGATCGTTCAGCTACAAACAATTCACCCTGTAGAGAGAGCATCTAGAAGAAGTCACCTTGTAGAGTGTTCAGTTAAAAAGAAACCACCATGGAGATTTCTGTAATAAATATAATTATGTATTATATATATAATTTGTACATTTACTGATAAAATATTTAAAGTAGATCTACTTCATCTTTTCTTCTTCCTGTGGTAAAGAAAAAAAGATAGGTTAAAAAAGTCCCAAAGCCGGCCATAGGCCGGCTTTGGGGTATACAAATACAAAAAGAAGTGAAATCTAATCCAAAACAGCTAAGCTGTAAAAAAGTGTGCAGCCCTCCAAAAGGCTATGGTGAAAAAAGATGTGAAATCCAAGGTGGCGGCCAAGAAATGACTGTGATGGTAGGTTAATGGTAAAAATTTTAATAATGACAATTCAGGTGAATTTTGTGCCAAGACCAAGCGGCACAAAAATTCACCTGAATTGTCGTTATTACCATTAACCTACCATCACAGTCATTTCTTGGCCGCCACCTTGGATTTCACATCTTTTTTCACCATAGCCTTTTTGAGGGCCGCACACTTTTTTTTACAGCTTGGCTGTTTTGGATTAGATAAACTATTAGTTCATCATCATTTTGATCCTGTTACGTGTGATCTAGGAAGAAATGAGAAATCATACTTGTTCATTGCTATGTTACACCAACAAAATTGTTTAATAGAATAATCTCAGTTGTGTTAATAGTTCCATTTCCTTAATATGTGTTAGGTAACTACCTGGTTGTTTCATAGGAACTAATGAGGATTCATCACTCAAGAGATACTCATTACCAGAATCAGCTATGCTTAACTTCATGACAACCAACATTCAACCAAACATGATGAACACACAACATTCGTCACTACTGAAAAGCAGCAGCTGTCAGGTGTGAATGTTATGTAATCTGTTGTGTCTATTCATTTTGTGTGTGCTATAGTATTGCTCCAGTAACACTTATATAGTGACGTCAGCATGTATGTACTTCCACATGTACCCAGTCAACTAATTCTAATGTAGCACATTAGCTGATGTCACAATATCCTATAATTGTAGAAGTGGAAATGTAACAGGCACTCATTGGATTTATTGAACTACAATTTTAATGTCAAGATGTTGACTACCTTCTATTCCATCACTAGTAGGATAGATAATCCATTGCTCATCTTTACTGCCTGCTAAATATGAAACAACAAACCACGTCTTGTCACTATCTTTTATGAAACTAATGCTATCACCACCTTATAGTAACCAATATGTGACCGGATCTGCGAAAACCCGACATAATGGTGCATTTTTCAAATTCTTTATTATTGAATATTTATAATCCACTTAGCCGAGTGCATGCTCTGGCCAAGTTTCAGCCTTGTATGTCAACAACTTTTGGAGTTACAGCCCTACAAAGTAGCAGCAACAGAAAGATCGATTTGTACAGCAAGTATTGGGAAAATAAATTACAGGTGCTTACAAAAACAACTGTAACTTACAAACGCAATGTAGTACAGAGTTGCATCTTGCACCATCATGTTCGCCATGAATAGGGGAGTCCATTACATGGTGAGTTTTTTCTCCTACCATCTTTGTTCATTAATTACAGAGACGAAATCAGTGAAGAAAAATCGATCGCATACAACTGCTTCGACATGACATAAACAAATGCCCATAACTCACATAATTATCCTTTAGGCTACTGCTATGAAACGAAGAGTTTCGAACTCCTCTTGAGTAAGTGAATAAGATGGTACCAATGTTTTTATCATTGCACCCTTTCTTCATAATAAGCAAAGCATTTAAAAAGTTTACAATTTTTGTTCATTTACGCAAATATTTTATGCATTGCAATCGATAGCCTATACTGAAAATTTAAGCTTGCGTCATCATGTCGGGTTTTTGCAGATCTGGTCACATATACTAGTGATGTGTGTTGTTATGTTGTTATTTTTGATGCCACATCTAATTCCTTGTATTTTAACCACTACTATATGTGTTCAGACATTTCAATTCAGTATCGTTTTGGCATCAATATAATTTTTGTTAATACCTTGGTATGACTAAATAAGGTATATTACAGAGCCCTATCCTTAATATGACACACATACTATTGCTAACTCTTCCAGGACATCACAATTGGGACCAACAAGGACAAGGTGAAGGCTAGTAGTGATCATACCAGACCTAGTGATACTTTACAACAAACCAATATCTCCAGTCAACCCAAACCAATACTGCTACACCCCAATAGTGGTGATAATGGGATAGCAAAGTCAGTTGACCAACCTAGAAGTTCTGCTACACTCCCTCGACAAAGCAAAAAGAAACATCTCCTTGAAATGAATGATGATGAGTTGAGATCATTAACTATGATGAACACCAAGATTAATCGTGGCTCAGCCTCTGATTTAAGATTGGGAATGAAGGTATGTGTACTCTTCTTAGTGAATATGTTAAAGTGTGTGTAGTGATGTGATGTGTTCTTTACCATAGTTTGGTTAAGAAACACTTTCTAAATGGGTGATTCCTAATGACAGCATTTCAACAGTGTGATCCTGATTGCATGATATGTGTTTGAATCTATAAGATGTTAATTTTGTCATTTTACAGTTGTAATGCTATTAACTGTTCTTACAGGCTGGTACAGATAAACCGGTGCACCTCGGAGACATGAGAGTGATGATACAGTTTGTACCTGACACAAGCAAATCAGGAAAGGAGAAAGGAAGAGGTAGTCTTAATATCTGGATCCAACAAGCTAGAGGGTTACGGACATGTTGTGATCAAGGGACATACCTACAATGGTTAGTTGTAGTTAGTACATAATAATTATGAACTATATACACAACTCTTAATTTTGTAGCCCTGTTAAATCACTGTGTTGAGGCTGTCCCGAGCTCATCAACAGTACTACGTGTTCATTATTATTTAATTTGCGTACTATTTGTGGTATAGAAGTCTCTGCATGACAAATTATACTGTCTGGCTGCTTAGTCAAGTAGCTACACTCAATAAGATTGTAACTGCAACTTTTCCATAAAAATCAAGTGTTAAAACAACTCATTTTAGGTGTATGAAAATCCCTCCCAACACTATGACTTCATAAATGATTACATAATATACTATATATAGTAACTGAGTGTTTTTATTAGGGTAGTTGACTGCTCTATTAGAGTATCTTGATTTTACATTTATCACAATAATAATTAGCTGGTACAGTAGGTCAAAGTGTTATAATGGTGTACAAGATGGTGGGTGATGGGATACAAGATGGTGGGTGATGGGATACAAGATGGCGGGTGATGGGATACAAGTACTCTGATTTATATATGCATGTGTTTTCGTAGCACACTGCTTCCTCGAGGAAAACAGGAGAAGTTCAAGTCAGTGGTTGTTCAAGGTGGCAGTAACCCAACCTACAATACAATGTACCAGTTTGACAAAGTGACAAATGTGGAGTTATCATATGATAGAGTACTGGAGATCACAATATGGGAACCACATCGTAACACTAATGAATTTGTAGGTGGTCTTAGACTTGGACCCAAGCCACAACCTGGTAATAAGAACAAGTGGATGGATAGTGCTGGGAGTGAAGTTAGCCAATGGGAGATGATGATGGCTGATCCCAACCAGTGGATTGATGCATGGCATCCTCTACGATGTTTGATAAGGAGATGAAAATGTGTCCAGTACAGTCTTGTCACCACGTTGTGCCTGCACCTCCCTGGTGCAGAACTACTCCATGATATACATGATGACATAACTTCTGTGTGTATTGATTTTGTATATAACTAATAATGCTGTATGACTGTACATAATGCGTGCATTGTATATAATTGATTACTTAATGTTTTTAAGCCAAATAAAAGTACGTACAGACAGACCAGTATAATATTATATGTTGTATAATTATTTGGTACATTGGAAAAAATGCCACTGTTAAATGTGGACACCTTGATTCAGGATACTGTCCTATGTACACAACATTTAGATCCCTGAAATCAGACTACAGAGAGGTGTCCCATGGTAACAGTGTAGTGAGGTAGCTAGACAGTGTAGAGTTTGTATTACCAGAAACACATTTACTATAATGTGCACACACAAGTTATCTGTGTTCTTGAATTAGTAATGCCCCAAGTTTAACGTAATTAAATTTTCACAGCTTCTCTCTTAAAGATGACATATGTAGCAGGTAGTGAACTATATGGTACAAGCAGAGCAGCCAGAAAACTTGTGTATGTTTGCAAACTCTAAGTGTTGATGGTATCCAGTGACATGACATGAAGGTTTTCTCAGTATTGCATCATAATGTTTTGTTGTATTGAGAGCACTTTCAGTACTTCTAATAAAGAATTCTCCATTATGTGACCAGCTCTGCAAAAACCTGTATTAATAGGAACCTGGTGTTAACTGAGACAGCAGTCTACCAGCAACCCAGCTGTGGCCTTGGTCAAGGCTAAGAGAATTCCAACTGTTATCAAATCCACATAATATTTCAAGTACCCACACAGTCACCTTTGATGGCTGACACAGCTAACGCTAATCCTGAATTTGACTGAATAGCTAATGGTCACGCTAACTAATATGGTAGCTATCTGTGTCATGCATAGTTGTCAAACTAATGTGCAGCAGCACTAAAATTTTAAACGTTATGTTAGTGGAGTGTCAATATCAAAACATTTATGCGTACTGAAAATAATATCTACTGGTAAACATCACCACATGTAATGATTGTTACTGCCTTAATAGTTTCATTGAAGATGGGTCAACTCCTTTCTTAACTGAAGTCTTCTTCTTAGTTGACTTACTCCGGTCAGGTAGTAGATAAATCTTCACATATCTATAATACGATGAGATTCATACAACTTATCAGAAGGGTTGGACCAGTCAACTTTGTCCAGTGGTAGAGTGACCTCCCCCAAGAACAAGTTGTGCCTCCAAAAGTCATTATGCCACACACCCCACCTTGAGGGTGTGTTTTTTGACATTTGATTGGATACATTATACATGTAATGATTATCACTTACTTAGTTAATAGTGTTATCCCACTGAGAATTCCCATGATGACTGAAGTATACAATATAAACACAAGATTTTGACATTAAAACTCTCTGTTGATGTACGTATATATGGCATATGGACACACACAGCCAATCACTACCAGAGTTAATTATACTCTTAGATTAGTACACTTTGCAGCAAAAACTAGATATAATACTAGCATACAGCCATGTGCTGCCAAAGCAAAAGTTTTGCTCCACTATAACCTGCCCACAAGAAGGTTAATCTATAGCAAGGAGTGAATATTTTGACATTGAGACTTTGCTGAATGCACTGGAAAATTCTATATTGACCAGGTGGTGACTGGACAACATGTATAGTTACTACCAACTCCTTGACAACTGTACTATAGTAGTTAAAATAAGAAGTGTACTTTTGTGATGTAGCTAGTAACTATGTTTATGCAACATCAAATCTTTTATCATAGAGGGGGTAACAACAAACTTATCAGAACTGAGGTGTTGATGAGTATAAATGTTGTTGTACATTGTTGTGTTGTCATAGCCAATGCAGAATCCATTTTGTATAAATGATTTAGTTATTACGTAAATGTTGAGTTTCTAGGAATTATACACTTCCACTGAACTTTTCAGTGGCTTCTTATTGTAGAAGATGAAACTAACCTATGAAGAGCAACTAGTTTTATTTCTATGCAGGAGGGCTTTATCATGTTTTGAAACTTATGGGATGTATCTGACATCCAAATTTGACAATATATCTAGTTATAACATGCTGAAAGTGAACAATCATTAGAGGTGATATGTAGCCATTTGGGTATCATATGTAGCATTCTATCACCACACACACACACAAACACACACACACTAAACGCACACACTACACATCCAATATAATTACTAAGACTATAAACAAACCTTACCTATGTTCGTATGTGCCATTCCAAAATATTTAGCCAACTGCAATAAACACATTGTTTTCCAACAATTCTTTGACTATGTTGCTATATGCGGTATGTGTATTTGTGAACATATTTTGGAAAACCATACATTTGGGCACATGAAAAATTTGTGGAATGCTCAATTGAAATTTTCAGCAAATTTTTTAAAGTAATAAATTTTTTAGCATATTCTGATAAAGCAACTATTAAGCCTTCTTGCTACAAAATTTCATGCCCATAGCTTCTTTGTTCTAGGAGATACACTCAATTATATCAGACCATGTAGTAGTTTCACAGCTTCATTGTAGCTATAAAAAGAAAATTGGCCAATGTGCCCAAATGTATGGTTTTCCAAAATAGAGTCACATTTGTGAAAACAACTAAAAGCACAAAAATTGAACTTCCTAATTAAACAAACTAATTCTAAATGTATAGAAACACTCAGTCAAATATGTCATTGAAACAGTCAAGTGCACTGTAAGAATAATCATTTTAAAAATATTCAGGCAGTGCTAACAATTCAGGCAGTGCTAACAATTCAGAGGGGTGCTAACAATTCAGGCAGTGCTAACAATTCAGAGGGGTGCTAACAATTCAGGAAGTACTAACAATTCAGGCAGTGCTAACAATTCAGGGGGTGCTAACAATTCAGAGGGGTGCTAACAATTCAGGAAGTACTAACAATTCAGGCAGTGCTAACAATTCAGGGGGTGCTAACAATTCAGAGGGGTGCTAACAATTCAGGAAGTACTAACAATTCAGGCAGTGCTAACAATTCAGGGGGTGCTAACAATTCAGAGGGGTGCTAACAATTCAGGAAGTACTAACAATTCAGGCAGTGCTAACAATTCAGGGGGTGCTAACAATTCAGAGGGGTGCTAACAATTCAGGAAGTACTAACAATTCAGGCAGTGCTAACAAGGGTGATGTAACAAACTTATAAAAGACTAAGATAATTGGTTCATACACTGGGGCAACTCCCCCACAGGAAATTAGTCTTCTGAGAAAGCAGTACACAGGTCAAGTCTATTTTTTCTTATGGTATTAATGAAATCATTTAAAATACCGGTAATTCTGTAGTTATTGGCTGTTCTATTAGAGTATTTTGATCTTTTAGCAGCTTCAATTTAATCAAGCCTTTTAATATTCCTAAATATAGTTGAAGATATTATCCCTGGCTTCCACTTGCTCTTTCAATATGCATGCCAATAAATCATGACCGAATTTTGGAAAATCACCCTAATGGGCACATTTGAAACAATATATATTTAGTTCTGAAACACAGCATTAAATTCCTACCCATTTAAGGGTAGAATAAACCATAGATACCTTGAATTACTGCAAGAAAAAAATTAGAAATATTTGACAAGTGTTTTCTGCTATTAATAGTGTCTTCTAGTTGTAATTGTTTCAGGCACGACCATAAGGGTGTTTTTTTTTTTCAAAATTCAGTCAGAAATGCTACTGCAGTTGTAGAATAGCTAGTAGCTAAATTTTTGAGGCACCTCAAACGTCCTCTCCCACCCCTGCCAGGAGCTGATCTAGAATTTCACAAGAGGTAGTTATTTCCAGTAACATATGCAATATGTTTATAAGTGATACAGTGTTTCATTCCTTGATACAATTATTATGAGAGTAAAACTAGTGCTTGAGATATGTTTACATCATGTACACACCCCACAGTGAAAGAAAAGATCATACAAGGATTCTGTAACCCTCAGTCAAAGTTGCATATAGTGATTGCAACAGTGGCATTCGGTATGGGTATTGATTGTCCAAATGTGAGGCATATTATTCACTGGGGCTCCCCGTCAGACATTGAAATGTATTTACAGGAAACAGGTCGGGGTGGTAGAGATGGCCTACCAGCTACTGCCACGCTGTACAATATTTCTGGGGTTCAACACATTGAAGAATCAATGAAGTCGTACACTGCTAACAAAACTGAATGTAGGAGAAATCTATTGATGCAACATTTTGATGAAGTAGGTCTAGAATCTGACAATAAAGTAACTTTGTGCAAGTGTTGTGATGTGTGTGAGTTAATTTGTAACTGTAGTGATTGTACCACTTTTTAATGTAATACACAGTATCGGTATCCATCAGGTGTATGTGTTCAACTTTTGCATTTGTTTTGACATCCACTGTTTTAATGCTGTAATGTCTAACTGACGAAGCATGTTCAATTTAAAGTCTGAAAACTTTTTGTGTGATCGTCCTTCATTCATAATAAATACCTTTGATTTTTCTGTCAACTGAAGTAGCAATTTCTTCATGTCTTCTTTAGATGACTTTGTTGTGTGAGAACCACTTTCTTGTGGTACATTATTACTTCTATCAAAATTCTTTAAAACCTTTTCTGTTTTCCCAATACACTTTCCAATGCGTGTAACTGATGAATCAGCAATGTTCGAGCTAAGCCCAGACAAACAGTTCTTGCATTCTCTATTGAGATGTTCCATGTGGAGATCACATGAGACGTTTCTTCCTGGCAGACCATGCATATTTACAGTCCTACTCCATTTTAGTTGCATGGCCATGCGAGGAGAGAATAGGTATTTCTCTTGGGCTAACAATACAAATGCCTCAATAGAATAATTAGTCCTTCCACTGACTTTGAAGTAAAGTAAAAAAAACTTCCAGCATCGTAGGATACGTGTGCCATCAGCCTCCCGAATGGCATCTACAAACTCTAGATACAATAAACCCAGTGTTAACACCTCGCAGGCATATGAGAAAATTTTGTCCCTGTCTTCTGGTCTCTCTGTATCTTCACCATAGTTTAGATCTACATACCTGTGGTAAAATTTTATTGCATTATCATGATTAATTACGTACGTACTTTTCAACTACATTGGTAACTTCAAGTTGTAGTATGGTGTACCTGTCATCTTTGTTGAGGGAACAACAGTCATTACTGAATAGGACACTGACTGGTATGTCATCTACAGATGACATTTCAAATGCTGACATAGCAGCTGCAAGGATGTGTGCTTCAACAATAAGTGTAAAAAAATCTTCACACGCATTCATATTTCTGCTGGGGTCATTCACAACATTCCTCCGTTGTATTAAATTTCTTAACTGATACAATGTACCACCATCGCCACCTGAAGAACACTTGTACAATCTTTTCCAGATTACCTGCACACAACAGTGAGATCGGTCTACACTATAACACACATATACGCTTACACCCAAAAATGACATTTTAGCATGCCAATCTTCAGTAACACCAACAAGACCACCAAGACAATCAATTTCCCTCTCAGAATTACTGCGAATTCTATGACACCCTTTCACCCTTGCACAAGTCATTTAATCTCCACCTGCCATTAGATAATGGTGACAAAAATTAAAATACCATATCAAACATACTTATGATAATCATTAGAATTATAATGTTTATTTTTGTGTACTGTACGGAGGTCATATTAATCATTGATTCTACAATATCATACCTAGTAATACTTTTGAGAACTCATCATGAACTATTTCATCCTCTTCTCCCTCAACAAAAACTTTTTCTGTTGTTGTCACGGTTGGCACATATTTATGCAAAGATGATAGGATGTCAACCATTTCATCCAAATGTTGCTCTGACTTTAGTTCAATTCCAAGAGGTACCTATTCAATAAATTATAAGCTATGCATATAATGCATGCAAACAAAACATCCGTACCACTTCCGATCTTTGAGACATCTCAGCATAATATTCATGCGTAATGTGTCTTGCTATTCCTTTTCCAAGTTTCTTAAAATACGGGATATGCTTCATCAAAACACGAATAAATAACTATGTATAGTTTTCAATGATTTCTTTCTTGTCATTTTGTGATGGTAATAGTTTATCAGCGATAAACACTTCAGCCTTCTCACAACTCTCACTAAATCCACTAAGGTCTATCCTATCTCTGACAGCATATGTGTGAAAAAAATGAAATGAACGTGTTTGATGATCCGATCGCATGTCTCTTGGGGTAATGTTCTTATCAATGTTGTCTCCAACCAGTTTATATGTGATCTTTTTAGGTGACAACACACTGATACTTTGTTGGGAGGTGGACTCGTCATTGGGCAACCCATCTTCATCATTACTGCAGCAACTTGTTTCAGTTAACACTGATACATCTGGACTACATATTGTACTTTCAGTAAACCTTGTTGGTGAGCATGGAGGTGTGGATTGATAAGATGTGTCTGTTTCATCAGTTTCTACATCATGACTGGATTCATCATCAATGTATTGTGTGTTGTTTGGGATTGTCTCATCAGTAGTTTCCTTTAAATGAGCACTGTTAAATGCATCAAGAGCCTCAAATGCAGGTTGTTCATTCTAAAAATATCTTCAGATACAACAAATGTGTATAGTGACATTGTTACCTCAGAAGCAACCATAGAGTTTACAATAATCTCTTTCCATTCAACGACTTCCTTGTCAAATGTTTCACCAACGTGATCAAGGTAGATTAAAGTACGATACCGCGATAAGCACAGAAGTAGTTTTTGAAGCCTGTCATAAACCTTAGTGAAGGGAAAAGCAAAATACTTGACATTTAATACAACAATACACATTTACAATACTATTACCGCAGTTTTATACCTGTTTTCCACTGTGACCACTGTGTAACACTAGGGAGATAATACGTTGAAGAGCATTCATGTGAATGTTCCGGTGTCGTAATAGAACACCAGTACAAACACTAAACACAACAACATCAGACACACAGTTGCTTTTTCTCTGTATATTTCTTTTCTTACGTTTCACTTCTGTACATCCTTTCAAGATTGTATAAAAGGTTGGAGCAACACTCTTAACCTCTTCTGCCAGACTATTCCAGCTGAATTTTTCCATTTCTTCTATTGATGTTTCTCTTAACATTGAATTACTCTTTTTAGCACACAACATAGACATTTCACACTGTATTTGTTTTACCAGCAAGTATAGCACCCTCTGTCGAATTCTGACATGCTTTAATAAATGTTTGGCAACACTGATTGGCTTTTTTTGGGTTAGACTTCTGGCAATCCTTTTGAATCCTGATTTCTTTGTCATAACATGACAGCGAGTGTGTTTTGCACTTTTAACCAATACCTGATGTAGTCAATTCAAGGACTGTGTAATAGTCAAAATCATTACTTACCGCCACAGCTGGAGAAGTATCTGAGGGCTGAATTGTAGCAATCTTACGTCGCATTGGTGAGTCCAATTGACATCGTCTCTTTGGTGTTTCTAGTCCACATTGCAAGCCTGCAGTGGTTGCTGATCGTTTCCTTTGAGGTGTTAAGCTCAAGGAACCGTGCATACCAATATCAGCTTCTTCATTGCTATAAACAGAACATTACATATTTGTAGCTAGACTGTAACTACCAGTGCACCCAGAGATGGGCATCTGGCTAATATGGTAAGGCATGCATACTATGGCATACAAATTAAAAACAAATAACTTTGTAAGTACTTTAAATTTATTCCAAGTCTTTCTTTCAGCATATCCAAGTGGTACTTAATGGTTGATTTCGTTTTTGATAAATCGTCCTCTAGCCTTTTCAAGTTCTCCACTTTTCTAACACAAGGCTTATAAAGGAAAGAGTCCGGCCGGGCTGGAAAAGATTTTGGGCAAGGTTGAACTGTTGAGGCAAAGCTTTAATAAAGTTTCAGCTACTTCTTGAAGTCGATCTAACCGTCGCCTCTGATCTGCTCGTAGGGATTTAGCACACAACAAACACGCCATTTCAAACGCGCCAAAATGATGCAATTCGATTAGATTCCAGCAATTTAATTGCATTCCTGGTGATCACGGAAAGTGTGCAACAGTGACCAGACGGTTTATTTGCCGCCCCCACACAAACCGTCTGGCACGCGAGACTATAAGTTCCCTACTTGATACATCCGAAGATGAACACATTGAGTCAGCTATTCCCACAATTAGTACTTCGTTACTAATGACAACCAACAAGAACCCACAATCGATCCTTAAATTCGTTTTATCTTTCTTGGGGTGCGTTTGATCTCGCGTTTTATTACCTGCTGGAAGTGCCACCGATAACTTGTACAGCAATGGTAAGCTGCTAGCTTCAATTAGAGAAAGCATTCCGTTCCGTAGTTTAGTCCATCATTCCGTTCCGTTCCGTTCCGTAGAAGCCACTGAATCGATCACAACAGAATTATATTTTCTTGGGCGCGAAACCAGCCTGTAACCACTGTTATTGTACAGAGCTATGCTAGCGCGCGGCGCAGTTTCCTATCCAGGGGGGTATATTATCTATGGTGTAGCTACATACCGTACGCAAGGAAATTTTGACGTCAAAAAAATTTGACGAATTCAGACTTCAGCAGATTTGACGAATGAAATGTTGACGAAGTGAAGAAATTTTAGGCCCCTATTTGGTGATTATTAGTTTCTCATCCACCGCCCGCATCCTTCTTAGGCTACCGCATCATAGATATTAGAGAGATGACCGCATGGTAAGCCATTATTTACTCTGCGCATGCTCAGAATAACACGTGATACCAAACTGTTTTAATTTTTGTTGATGAACGCTACAATGCGCTATATATCACCAGGAGAACTGTTGTTTTCCTTAGCAAATTGCTGCAGTGCCAGTTGCAATCGTGCTCTATCGACTTCATCAAAGCAGGCTTTCAGTTGACTGTCGAAAAGCAGTTGGCGATCACGAAAAGTAGAATCAGCTGGTGAAGGAAATGTTTGTAGTAAGACAATTTGGACAAGGTCTGTACATCAGTGTGTTAATATTATAAAATAATGGCATAATGGTAATACCCTCCCGCCCGCATCATAATAATTAGAAAGGCTGGATGAGAAACTAATAATCACCGAATAGGGGCCTTAGGCAAAACCTGTACTTTTAAGGGCGCTTATAAACATTTGACGAATTTAAATTTGACGAATTAAACCTATTCGTCAAATTTTTTGACGTCAAAATTTCCTTGCGTACGGTAGATTATGGTGTGGAGTAGCGCCTTGACACTCTCTGGATGAATTGTGAGTTTAGCGAGATTGGATGTTTATTGTGAGTTTAGTGTGTTTCAAAGTACAGCGAGTGCTTGTGCCAAATAGATCCTTAACTTGAGGCTTGTGTGTTCGCCCTGGGCAGAGTGTATCATAGGTCCTGTATCTATACTGTATAATCGAGTGTATCTATGGCTGTATCCATAGATTATATACATCCCGTGCTGCATCCATACCTTGGAACGTGTAGATAGGTGTCCGGCACAAGCTCAAAGTGTCATGATAGTCTGGCGCGGCCGCCCCTTCGCAAATAGGAAGGGTCTGGGGTCGTACTTGTGCGAACTTACCAAAACTGGTGCGTCCAATCAAATCGCTTGCCTGCTCATTTAGTGACGTGGATATCCGTTTTGGCTAACTTGATAGGCGGAAAACTATGGCTTTTGTTTTGAGTCTTGTTAAATTAGAGCAACTTATTGTAAGGGAATAATAATGGCATATTAAAGAGTACGTTAAGTAGTCTTGTAAGTTAGAAGCGGTGAGTTTTTTTTTAGCGTTCCACTGGATATGATTATCGCAATAACTAACGATAATGGTGCAATCTAATTACGGAAAACCACGTCTCTCCCACTAATTACATTCCATTCGCACAGGTACACTGCTAGAGTCTCCAGACCCTTCCTATTCAGGATGATCTAACAGCAATTTCTAACTGGGCAAATTGTTGGCAACTGAAGTTGAATATAGCAAAATGTGAAGCACTGGCCATCACAAACAAATGAAAAACTGTTGGTTTCACTTATTGTGTTAATGGGCAATCAATAGCTTGGAACAATCATGTAAAATACCTTGGTCTGCTTGTCGATAGCAAACTGAGTTGGTCAAAGCACTGCAAGTATGTTGTGAAAAAGGCCACCAAGTCCTTAAACTACTTGCGATGTTCAATGTATGTATGTATGTAGCCGTGTAGCCAAGTGTGCAGCATACAAAGCAATTGTTCGTCCATTGCTGGAGTATGCCGCTGTTGTGTGGTGCCCACATACTTCAGGAGATATTAAATTACTCAAATCTCTGCAAAATAGGGCAGCTTGGTGGATTTGTGGCAGTTGCTGGAGTCCTCCAACAAACTCTTGGACCATTCCATCAAGTGATTGCTGCTCTCAGTTTAGTCTTCCAACCCTCCGAACAAGACATCAGTTTCTTTCTATATCTTTTCTTCATGATATTTACCATCAACGTACATCCATAAATTTCAATCGTCACTTTAAATTTAATACAGTCTTATCTACCAGAAGTCATCATTTATCATTGTGTCCACCTCAGTCAACAATCAATTCTCGTCGTGATTCATTCTTTATCAATACTGTCTTTCTATGGAATTCCATACCATTATACATTCTCAATGACTCCAACCCCAAATCTTTCCGGCATTCTTTATACTGTTATGTGTGTGTTGATTGATGTTTTGTATCTCTGCTTTTGTTTGTTTTTGTGTATGCCTTCCCTCGTGGTAAAATTGATAATAATAATAATAATATTTGTGAAGGGGCGGCCGTGCCAGACTAGTGTCATGATACACCAAACTAGCGATCGAACTAGCAAACGTGGTGTGAAAACCACAGATGCAAAGAGTGAATTATACTGCCAGGTGTTAGTTAATGGTCAAGACCACTATATGTCTGTATCGAGGGGTAGCCAACGCCTTGGGACTCTCGTACACCAGAGGAGTTAGGATATGATTTCATAACGCATACGATTTTTGCATAATGTAATTGAAATCCAATGATAATTGCATGATGAACTAATATACTAGCTACTTGTATCATTGTAGACGCCGAAGTCGATTGCATTTATTACTAGTGACTAAGAATACATCGAACAATATAACACAGATACCTGAAAATAAGATCAGATTTTATTCTAAATAATGCTCTATAATTTTTTTTCAAAGTTCATCGTAAAATCGCTGGAGTTCAATGAAGGTCATCACATGAAACAATTTCTACACTAGCGAATTACTATTTCTGACAATAAATCCAGCACTAAACTTCAAAGTTTACTAGAACCTACAGTACGCAAACGTCACGCAATAATTATTGTGACGTCATGTCCTACCTCCTCTGTTCGTACACTATTTGAGAAATCCAATAAATATTTAGAAACCGCAAATCCCGTTTCACTCCCAGAATGCACGATTAATAACTCTCTTATCACTAGAGGTCACAACAAAAGATTTGTTACAATATCTTCGACAGTTAATAGCTACAAGTTCAACTTTTTTCCACGAGTAATCCCTCAGTGGAATGCTTTACCAATGTCAATGCACCAACTCTACAACAATTCTTTACACTTGTACACCATGATCTCTTCAATTACTTTTACTTACTTAATTACTTACTTACATTCTAATTTAATTTGTAACTAATCATTGTACTATGCTCGTGCATATGAGTCTTACAAAAATATAATAATAATCCCGAATCACGTACCACATACGTTATTTTCGTTTCCATCTGTTCACAAGTTCAATTACGGAGTCCCACTTGTCAGAGTAACATGCTGGCTGCGTTACTCTACTTTTCTCTTGTCTTGTTCAGTTGTCCAGCACGTGCCTTTCTTTGTGCTGGGGGTGGTAGGCTAGGGCAGTCCATCTAGCCCAGGAAAAAAAGATTACGGCCGCCGATCTATACATGAAGTTCCGCCAAGTGGCGAGTTTTCTAATCCACGCTAAGTAAAACAAATGAAAGAGATCAATAATCATAATGGATATTTGAGTCAGGATCTAACTTGATGTATTGTCTGCAGGATTACCACTTCAAGCTCAGAGTCGCGTTCATGTGTAATGCTTGGAGATTCATGCTCCAGTGACAGCTCCATGTCTACCACCACGTTATTTGATTCTCCAAGGAATTCTCCACAGCTACTTCATGAGGTAGCTTAGTCTGGCACCGCCCGCCCCTTCGCAAAAAGTAACCTTACTTTTTGCGAAGGGGCGGGCGGCGCCAGACTTCATTCGAGTTACTCTAATATTATTATTATATTAATTGTAAGACTCATATGCATGAGCATAGTACAATGATTAGCTACAAATTAAATTAGAATGTAAGTAAGTAATTAAGTAAGTAAATTAATTAAGTAATTAAGTAATTGAAGAGATCACTGGTGTACAAGTGTAGAGAATTGTTGTAGAGTTGGTGCATTGACAATGACACTTGGTAAAGCATTCCACTGAGGGATTACTCGTGGAAAAAAGCTGAACTTGTAGCTATTAACTGTCGAAGATATTGTAACAAATCTTTTGTTGTGACCTCTAGTGATAAGAGAGTTATTAATCATGCATTCTGGGAGTGAAACGTCTATTAAACCATTTAAGATTTTATAAAGAACACATAATAGAGCAGTCAAGATTGAGATACTCTAATAGAGCAGTCACAGTATCCTTTGAGGAGCAGTGTAGCAAGCTACATATGTAGTTAAGATATAGTCTAGTTGGTAGAGGTCTAGTTGGTAGAGGGCAACTATTCCCAGCAGGTAATGACCTTTCTATTTTTTTTTTGGTCTTTACTTACAACTAGGCCATGGCATCACCAAGCTAGACCCCCAGCCCCCCTAAATATAGGTGTCTCCGCCGCCTCTGGTAAATACATCAAGATAAAATGATTATAATTACAAATATATTTGAAATACAGAAATGTTTTGAAATACTTAAATGTTAGGACTCTCGTACACCGTATTGGGTTTTTGCGTGGGCACTGGCTACCCCCTGGTCTGTATTAAGTCTATGGTCAAACCTCACAATGGATGAATAATTGATAGCTTTTAAACTCTGACCAGGGGAAAGGCACTAAGACTTCAACTGCAGTCACAGGTCCACATACCTGCGTGACATCATGCAATGCACCACTAAATAAGACATTTGCCGCATGTGATCAGGTGGGTCAGAGGAAATACCACATTATTTTTATTATTGATGTAAATGTTCAGGCCTATAGAATGCTGTTAGTGAACTATTGGCTTTTTTATGGAAGAGTGTGTACTGCATGCCAAGTAAGAATTGTCATTACTCATTTATATTTCTACTTACAAGTTGGGCTCGCTATAGTGTCTTTGGGGGCTGCTCATCATTAACAATGTTTAAACCAATTGTAATAGTGAATGTTCAATGTTTAATCACAAGCCACATTTGCAGAACTGTTTTAGTGCTTCCCTATTGCTGTATATCATGTTGTGGGCAAGAAGTTCATGCATATCTCAGAACGGTTTCACGCTACTGCAGATAACAGAGTTTAGTCATATTAGAGCATTGCTAGATACTTTTTGTTCACAAGAAAAGAAATATTTTGCCTATTAGAAGAAACATACTGTCTGAACCCAACAACCATTGTTCACACATGCAGTATGCACCAACCATACATAGACATGAGCCCAGTGTGCAAGGTGCTAATTTTATAAGGACTACAGTGTGCTTTAAAGTACATTACTCTATATAATTCATATGCATGTAACTAGCTGTTAAATGTAGCTTTCTACTTGATATGTAATTGTCATAGTATGCATCACGAAAAATGTGACCTCTCAGCTTGCCCTGTATTGTTGCCCACACAAAGTAATAATATGTGACCGAATTTTGGAAAATCACCCATATGGGCACGCGTGAAATAATTAGAATTTTCCTGTTTGATGGGTTGCTATTATGAGCAGAGGAGAGCTATAAAAATATTTCTAAGCTTATCTAGTAATTTAAGGTATTGAGAATGGCTTAAAACCATCAACAAGTACATTTGTACTATAAAGCTTGTTATTTGGTCTTTAAATATTTTAAGTGTCAAATGCACCCATATGGGTGATTTTCCAAAATTCGGTCACATATACCTGTACATATTTATAAGGTGTTCATTAAAAGTGTAATATTTAATGTATGTATGTATGTATATTTTTAAATTTCAATATGATACTTATAGAGTATACAACTGCATCATATCCATGCTTACATGTGTATATGTCAAGTAAAATTGTAATGTGTTATTCTCTGTAGTTGCTACTATTGGTACAGGTTAGCCTTTGAATCCAACCTTAGCCTTCCTTATCTACTGACAAAGCAGGTAGTACAGGTATGTAGGTAGTATGTGTAGTGTACAACCAGCTGTAACTAAGGATGTGTCTATTATGCCGGAATAATTTTGGGAATAATAGGTAGTGGAAAGAATGAATATTCCGGAATAATTGGATGAGTTCTAGGAATAATTAGTGCAAAATTATAAGTTTTTCTTGTAGTGTGATGCAAAAATCTTTTGTATACAACACTGAAACAGTGCAAGTGTAAAAACGGTTGAAAAGATCGAGATACTCTAATAGAGCAGTCACTTACTCTAGAAGAGCAGTCAACTTTCAGTCCATAATTCTAATATAGCAGTCACTTATATGAAACTCTAACTAATATGTTTAGTTTTTTGTTGTACGTTGCACCCATTACTGTAAACCAATTAGAAGCAAATATCTCTACTGTGCTGTGGAGATTCGAAATGCACAGTAGGGATATTCATTTATTATTGTTTTACAGTAATTCAACATTACGTACTAGCTACTCCTGGATCAAGATTGTTTCAGTACTTTTTATTGGAGTACTACACTGTCCCTACCCTAGTTTAAAATTCCTTTTTTTTCTTATATTTGTCTTGTTTTTGTAAATTCATGACCACTAACACCCTTGTGTAGATGATGCCAGGGCTGAGCTACACAACACTATACTGTAACTATAGGGAGGGCATACCTTAGTGTTAGTGTACAAAATACAGTATGGCATGCAAAGTATGCCAACTTAGGGGGTCTGGGGGCATACCGCCCTCCCCCCCCCCTCAAAAAGGAAATTAAGCCCTCTAAACTTAGTTATCTAGTGGCCTATGGTTCTGTATTATTCAGTGAACGGGTTAGTGGTATTTCAATCTTAAACTTTATAGAAATGACCTTCCGAATTAAATTGGAGGCTGATATTAAACTTGTAATAGAATAGCCACTATCGCTGAATAGCTTATTAGTGACTGTTCTATTAGAGTATCTCGATCTTGATGATTTAGTGTACTATTCCACTGGCAGAGAACCGTGACTGAAGGCTATGGCAAAGGAGGGCAGCTAAAAGGTACGACAATAGTGAATGCATTGTACGTATTTGTATTAATACACCAAAGGTTTCTTCTTAAGTGAATTTGAACTGTTTATGTGAAAGACATTCTGGGGTGATCTGAAGGCCCAACCAATGTCATTGTGAAAAGAAATCGAGTCAGATTTTTGGGTTATATTTTATCACGGCACCTTCATCGTCTCTATTATGAATATTAATGGACATCCTGACCACACACTTTAGTCTATGCATACTTTGCAATCACAGATGCAGTTGTCTGTGACTGTTGTTTATTGTTAGTAACGTTTGACAATTTAGTACTAGAATCTAAAAGCCAACACACAGAAAGAAATAGAAATCAGAGCCTATAGAAAATATTTCTGTGCAGGGTAGAGTTATAGCTAATCTCATGTAAAATTTGAAACTGCTGCATTATCAAATCAAGCCGTACGTAGGCAGTGGAAATTTATAGGTAAACGCTTGTAATAAATAAACAAATGGTCTAATAGAGCAATCAACCTACAGCTATATCAAGGAGTGGCATTGCAATGTATCGTTGAGTCTGATCTTTGTCCTAGATCTAAGTCAACAGTTAAGTGAGAAATTTGTATTAGCTAGACGACTATATAGTATTTGATGCCTGTTACAACATGAATGTGATTTTATGAGGATTTGGCTGAGAGTTAAGTGTCCTTTTGATGCCAAAGTCTGTTTTGCACTTTGACCGAGGATGATGATCATAGATCATAGGCATAGTAAAACTTTGATGTGCCACCCCCTTGTATATTCATAGCTAGTAATTCCGCAGTCAATATAATAATAATAAAACCAGGCTTCACTCTCAGTTTATATGCACCATCACTGCAATCACATGCTGATCATGGCATTGTAACATTGCAGGGAGTTTACTGGCTATGGAGATATTGTCTATGCACTGACCACAATAATCCTTGATGTGTTCAGGACTGAATAGTCTTCAGTGGAACAAGGTCTCGTTTTTAAGTTGGTCTGGCAATCATTTCACTCACCAAGAACTTAGTTCTGAAACTCAGTAGCTATCCAGCTAAGAAGATATTTAATCAGGAATACGTGATGCCAGATTGTCTTGACATCCGACGTTCGATGATATCCCTCATAACTAGCTAGCACCTCCAAGCCAGCCATTGAAAGCATTCAACACCTGTGTACTTGTATACGTATAACCTCTATAGTATTTATAACCTCTGCAATGAATACACTGGGGCGCGTTACCAGTATCTCAGGTGTTACCTGAATATAGCAAACCTTTAAAGCCAGGTAAATACCTGATGATAATGTACGAACCATCTGTCTTGTCACATAAACAGGGAATCTAATCGAGTGAACTTACTGAACCCGGTAGTCTTACGTGTCCAGCAAGGCGCCTATTAATACACACACACGTGGTGGTGCTTGAACTACAACTTATAGCATTCACAGAATAGAATAGTGAAATACAAAGTTCAGTAAATGTATAGTTACACTACAATCAGCATATTCCCATTATAGTATTCTGTTCCTGAGGGTGGAGACTTCACTGGACAGGTTTTGTGGGTGTCAGGTTGGAATTGGAACAGGTTTAGCAAGGCAGACTTCCTTGGGGAGGTGATGTTACCATTATGGACGATGGACAAGTCCATGAAGAGTTATCAGCCACAACCGGTTAGTGTTAATAGTCAATAGTAATGTATTCTAACATGTTGTAATGTAGGAGCAGTCAGTGATCCAGAGTGCTGGAGAACTAAAGTTGTCACTTCGTTATGAACCTCCAGAAGATGATGAAGGGAAGAAGAAAAAGCAAGGTAATGGTCATCTTCATGTACACGTCTATGCGCATGTGATAATCTTAAAAGTACTGTCTTACTTTGAACCTAAAGAGGCCTCAATACAAAAACCAAATAGTATTCTTGTTCTAATATTGTCCAGATAATGGCCATGCTCCTACACAACCAGAGACTATCACACAACAGGCTGAACCAGTCACAACTAGTTTGCCAGCAGACACTGATATTCAGGTTGAACCTGTTGCTAAACCTGATGATCAGCCTAAGATACTGAGCATCAATGTACCTCTTCCACAACCAGCTGTTGCTATAGTAACCATAGAGGAGACATCATCTATTGCAGAGAACAGTGATGATGAAAATGAGACCTCAAACTCACCAGTGGTAAGTGCGTATGTGTGGGGGAAGTAACTAGAGACATTATCATTGTGTCTACTGGTGGTATGCTGTCTACTGGTGGTATGCATACTTGAGTGGCTTGAAAACATTAGGTACAGTACCAGCTAATATTCATTATTGTTACAGTTAGTATAGTATGTGTAACTGTAATGTGGTATAGTTGTGCAAAAAATGTCGAAAAAATTTACCAGAGTTCGAACCAGGGACCTCCATACCTAACACCTACATCCTTAACCACTGAACCACTGCTACCTTGGCTGATCACTTCTGCTTTATAAATGAAATTTCTAGTTGAAATCTGCTTATAATCAAACAACTGTAATTTCATAGATCTACCAATAGAAGTACTAGATTGTTCTAGAACATTCTATGTATGTTCTATTAGAAGTCCTCAAAAAAATGTGCACTCTATTAGAGTATTACAATAATATGATCAAATATTGAATTAAATCATGCAATGAAATACATTTATAAGTCTGTCTTCTATAATCATCATTGTATCTATATAGAAAAGAAGAAATGTGAGTAAAAAGACCTCAAAGTCAGACATAGGCTGGTTTTGGGGCCTTATAAAGTACAAAAAGAAGTGAAATCCACACAAAAACAGCCAAGCTGTGAAAAAATGGTGCAGCCTTAAAAATCCTGGGTGAAAAAAGTTGTGAAATCAAAGGTGGCGGCCAAGAAATGGCTGCAATGATGTTAATGCTAAAAATTTTAATAATGGCTGTGTGCATTGTTAAAATTTATTAGCATTAACATCATTGTAGCCACTTCTTGGCCACCACCTTTGATTTCACAACTTTTTTCACCCAGGATTTTTAAGGCTGCACCATTTTTTCACAGCTTGGCTGTTTTGTGTGGATATTCTATACACTATTATTAAGACTCACGGTAGTGAGTCGCGCGGCCAAGAAACTACAAAGCGCACGCCCAATTAAAAGACGCGCAGCCACTACTGTGAGTTATTTACGTGTAGGGCCAGTTTTGCAATATTAGTCCTAGATTATGCAACATCTCTCAATAGATTTGTATTGCGTTACATGATAAAAAAATCTTTAGGAGTCGTCATCATCATCATAGTTTTCTTGCGACCTTGCTAAAATAAAAAAAGTAACCGTCGCAAAATAAAAAAATAGGCATATTTCACTTTATTTCTCTACCTTATGTTACAACTACTGTCACGTTATACCAGTCAACATAGCTGTGTTTGTATAGTCCATCTAGCACTGACATTATCCAATCCTGGTTTGCCTATACGCGTATTTTCTTTAATCAAACCTCTGATCCCTACAATAACTTTTAAAGACACGACGTGGACACAAACTCTAATGCCTGATAAACAAGTTGTGACAGCGTGCTGAAGCGTAAGTTCCCTAGGGATGGCATTTTAAGCAGAAATCTTTTTTAAATTTCATTTAGTGCCACACCCCATGCGAGCGTTTATAAATCGCCAGTTGTCTTATGGTGTGAAGAACAAAATCACTAGCGAAGGTGCTTTAAGCATACTCTTCAATTCTCTATTTACATGTAATTTTTAATAGATTAACCACAAAGGCCGGTAAGGTGAATACAAAAGGTAACAAGCCTTTAGGGGTTACCACCTCTATGTAGTGTTTACCATGTAGCTTGTGTTGTGGCTTTCATTAAGTATTATGCACACACAAATGGTGCAACAAAATTTTGTAATGGATTGCTTGAATGTGGTTGGTGGTGTTGTGGCTCGAATGTGGTTTGCCAGTGACCATGTATGAGCTGGGGTTGTTCCACACAACTTACACAATATTCAAATTTCATGATGGCCATGAAAATTTCTTGCCATATGGTAAACATACAACAATGTGTAACAACGTTAATCAACATCACATCAAGACTTGACTAAAAATAGTTCCAACAATAGTGATGATTTCTTGTATGTCAGCATGACGATACTGAGACCTGTAAAAGAATAAGCAGGCACTGAAGGTAACCTTAAATTAAACACTCATGCAACTGACCTGGAACATTGGTCGCAACACCAAAAACACTTGTTTCGATATCTGATGACACAATCCAGCAGGCACTGAATTAAAAGAGAATGTACAAAAAATCAATATGCTGGGCTGTATCAATAATAGCATGGATAATCAAAATGAACAAAAATTATATCCCAGGCTAAGTGAATGAATAACATAACTGTTGGGTAAGCATGTCAAACCTGAACATTAGGACATACGCTATCACAACTTGGTCATAATACAATGTTTGTACCACTGGACTTCACACTGGTTGCCCAAAAATTGTGCCATTTCGGGACAACAGCATAATTATGAAACAAATAGTTACTACAACACAGAAGGCTTACTGTTGCACTGTCTACACTGCAATGGCGGATCCAGGATGGGGCATTTGGGGCAAATGCCCCCCCCCCTCAAGAAATTGCATACAAGATCGAGATACTCTAATAGAGCAGTCAATTACTCTAATAAAGCAGTCACAATGTTCATGAGACAGTGCAGCTTATTTATGAAGCTATAAATAGGATTTTATTTATGTGATATAATATGTTTGGTAAAGGATAACTAGCTATTATTGTTGTGACCTTTTTTTTTTTTGCTCTTCAACTTTTTTCAGCAAGGTGCCCCCCCCTCTTTCCAAACTCTGGATCCGCCCCTGCACTGATATACCATAATTTAAAAACATAACAGGTGGGCATTAAATACAATACACTTAACATCTGGGTACAAGGAAAAAATCACTACCATCACAACATGTAAACTGACCTGGAAATTAACACCCTTGATGCCACTACAGTCTACACTGGATACTTGTTTGAACCCATCAACACTATACCCGATACATCTGAGTAGACTGACCTGCAAATTCACATCACTAGTGTACAGTGATAATTGATAACTACAAAAACAACAATTGCAATAATACAATTCTTCTGTATGTCAACTGACCTGAAATTCATGACACTTGATACCGAGACCTGTAAAAGAATAAGCAGGCACTGAAGTCAACCTTAAATTAAACACACATGCAAACTGACCTGGAACATCGGTCGCAACACCAAAGACACCTGTTTTGCTATCTGACGAAACAATCCAGCAGGCACTGAATTAAAAAGAGAATGTGCAAAAAATCAATATGCCAGGCTGTACCAATAAAGGATGGATAATCAAAATGAACTAAAAAAATATATCCCATATGCAGGTTAAGTGAGTAACATAACTATTGGGTAAGCATGTAAACCAGAACATTAGGTCATTAGTCAAACAAAAGTACGCTATCACAAACTGGTCACTGATAATTGATAACTACAAAAAGAACAATTGCAATAATACAATTCCTCTGAACGTTAACTGACCTGAAATTCATGACACTTGTATCTTTGTTCTTGCATGGTCTCAACTTACATATGTACCATGATCACATTCAACTGCTAGTGGATAAACCAGTATGACCAGATGGCCTGCAAAAACCAACAAGCAGGTGTTAAATACAATACACCTAAAGCCTGGAATATGAAAAATATTATATAAGCATTATTCCACACTGATATAGTAATCGATTATAGGATGTTGTGGAACTTGCCTAAACGTGTAAACTTGAACATGAGGACAACTGCATAATCTGGACACTTGGAATTGTCCAATACCTGATGAACAAGTTGGTACTAATGACATTCACTTCAACATTTTATCCCAGCTGGGTGAATCTCTTGTAACTGAGTAAAAAGGTGTTTATTTTCCACCTGCAACCAAAGTTCTACATTTCTGTGGTTGAGTGTACATAAACTGACCTGGAAAATCAGTATGCCATAGGAGTATGGAAATGGTTCCTTTCCTTCTGTTGTGACATTACTTACAGCTGACTGGTAAATGATCATCGATGTCCCCGTGGTCCCCAACAATGAGTATATCAATAACTTCACAAGTTGGAATGAATTTCCTTTCAACATGTGGTGGAATGAATTTCCTTTCAACATCTGGTGGACAGGTCCAAAAGCCCTATAGAGAGGGTTTTTGGTGAATCAGTGTGTGGCGATGTGACACGTTGCACAAACTTCACTCCTCGTTTCGTTAGCATTCAAGACCGGCATATATCATAGAGTACCTCAGTATTCTTGACTCTTACTTCTTCAAGCGTTGCTCAAGCGATGTAGTTTCTGACAAGGGGCTCGAATTTCTCATTAAAGTCGAGCCGATTAAAGTACGCCTCACCATCCAGTTACATTCTTAAACCATTCAATTTAAAACCACGTATCATGAGTGTCCGCTTAAGGTAATTAGGGACTTTCCACGAGATTTCCCCTAAATAGATCACGTGTTAGTTGTCAATCCGGTGGATTCTTTTATTATTATTATTATTACTAGGACCGCGTCACATACAACCAAGTACATACACCAACGTGACAGCCCCCCGTGAGGCTATTAGGTGGTGAAGGCATGATCCCCAAATCAGCTCAATATGTCACAGTAGTGACAGATATAACACAATAGTGGCATCGTAACTAAAGGCCACCAGTAGCCAGTACATCATTGGTGTGGTATAAATGGCACAGTGATGTGTACAAAGTATATGTATACAAAACATACAGGAGAGAACTATACATTATTGCAGTATTGTATGCAGCAATACATTATAGGCAACATCACCATGCAGATAAAAATTATTAGCCAATATACAGCAATGCATATCAACATCAACTAGAGCTAAGTAAGGTTCATCAGTGATGTAGCAATGGCACAGTGATGGGTGACACACTATAGTTATGCATACACAACTTTCAGGAGATAGTTACACAATGCTGTAGGCGTATGCAAGCCAGATGAACCAGATAAAGGAAGATAGCCAAGCCACTAGAGCCTAGTAGCTACGCCAGGTGAAGGCAAAAAAGATTAAGCACGTATTGAATTGCCTGACACCAACACAAAGAAAGTTCGCCATGCCAGCTGCACAAGACAAAATTGTTTACTTGTATTTTATATGTAACTGTAAGCTTATTGTAAAGAGCGTGGCATATGTCAGTTTAATGTTTTCTTGTATTGTTTATTTACGTGAATGAATCAACTAGCAGCTGGCATGGAGACTTGAGATGTTACAAACATAAAAACTTACTTGTAATCTTCTTGTTTACACAAGTGGCTTCTGGCTCTCCTGCACAGGCATCACTAATCTTCTTAGCGCAATATGTAAGTAATTAAGCAAGGGTGTGGTACTGGGCGTTATATAGAATTACACGTATGGTCAAGTCATCAGCATAAACAGGAGCGACGATTATACGTTTGTGCCTTCATTCACAGGCGAATCTATCCCCGGTTATTTCATGTCTCTAGGCCTCGTAGTTTTCTCAAACATTAATTATTTATTTATTTATTTATTTATGACGTAATTTTAACCGCGTTTCGTATTATTCTTAGTACTTGGTTGTATAATTAATGGACAAAAATTGCTTGGCAGTACAAGATTGTCAAGCTAGGCCGCAGGCCTTTGAGAGTGCCCATATCTTGTTGTTCTCCATAAATCATCGAGATTCTTCTTAAATAGTGCCACGGTTGGTGCAGAAATAACATCTGCTGGAAGAGAATTCCACAAATTAACTACTCTGTTGGTGAAAAAATTATGCCTCACTAGCAGCCGAGATCGAAATTTAAAGAGTTTACGGTGGTGACCTCTGGTGGTATCCGTATTACTCGAAGTGAAAGATGAGGTAGGGTTGATGTCATAGTAACCATTCAATCTCTTGTAGGTCTCAATTAGATCTCCCCTTTGACGTCTACAATACAGTGAATATAAACCAAGTCTCTCTAGACGAATTTCGTATGGTAAATCAAATAAACTAGGTAATAACTTGGTGGCACATCTCTGTACTTTCTCTAGGAGATCAATATCTTTCGCCAAGTAAGGGCTCCAGACCAGGATGCAATACTCCAAGTGAGGTCTGACATACATTTTGTACAAAAAGTCAACAAGTCAACAGAAAAAAGTTTGAAGGACCTTCTTAGCAAACCAAGAACTT
Source organism: Dysidea avara (assembly GCF_963678975.1). Classification (NCBI taxonomy): domain Eukaryota; kingdom Metazoa; phylum Porifera; class Demospongiae; order Dictyoceratida; family Dysideidae; genus Dysidea; species Dysidea avara. The sequence goes on along the minus strand of NC_089277.1, from coordinate 39,883,737 downwards.
GCATAGCTTTTGCTGCAGCCTTACGACACTGTAGAGATGGTTTCAAGTCTTCAGTGCACCAAATACCAAGATCTTTTTCTTCTTGCACTTCCATGATTTCAAAGGGTAAGTTGGTGGAACTGTCCAGCATAGAGTAGGTGAACGGAGCAGAGTTACCAATCCGCATCAGCTTACATTTAGCTATATTGAACCGAAGCAACCATGTGTGAGACCACTGCAACAATCGGTCAACATCACTTTGCAGCCTAAGGTGATCATCAAAGCTCTGAATAACAGAATAGATTTTTGTGTCATCAGTACTTCTGGTGGTATACATGGTTCAACAATGCGGTAAGTGTACTTTAATATAGTATAAGCTGTCAATAATTGTTTGTGCACTGCTAAACTAAGTTATTTTTGTGTGATAAGCATGCTTGAGGAAGGGTCTGGGGGACGAGACTAATGTTTTGACAGCAGTTGATGATGGCCAGGCAAAGAACTGCGAGAAGAACTACTGTGATAGTGTGATAGTAGGGAAAAATTCCCACCCCTATAGCTCTGCCTAGGGGCATTAACTAGCATTATCTACAGCTACTGTATTATGTTGCTGATATGTACATCCGGGCCAAGAATAAAGGTGAAAGTGGTAGTAAGGCTCAATCCTATTATTCTGCTGAACAGGCAAGAGAGTCTGGGACTCTGGGGGCATGCTCCCTCAGGAAAGTATAAGTACTACAACTTTTTTGTTTTAATTGCTTCATCAAGTATAAAAATTTCAGTCAAAAGGTGATGATCGAGGCTCTGGTCTTATGCACTGGTTGGAGTGGTTGTATTGATACTGCACTGTGACATCCTTGAGGGGTTAGTGCTGGCATTATCCATGGCAATACTATTCCATCTCCCTGAGTCTTGATGATTAAGTCCTCCATTCCTTTCTCTGCTGCTCCAATCCTGAAGTTGTGACCAAAATATTTAAAAAATGGTTATAACATGATAAATGATTATGATGATAACAATTACAAATGTATTTATAGCTGTGTAGCAACTGTGAACTAATTAGGCACTTGCAAGTTTAATTAGGTGTCTGAAGCATTTAACATGCACAGATATGAGATATATTCATCACATGCAGGCAGTAAACATAGATTTACTCTAATAGAACAGTCATACTACACCGTATATTCATACTTCCGAATTTACGGTGTTATGAAACAATCATTATTATGTATGGATTTTACTGACTCTCCAAGATAATATTCTGCATTAATGTTAATTGCTCATTTCCAAAAAAATTACCTTTTAAACCAAATGTAGAGTCTATCACTGACAAAAATGAGTGATATCCACCACAAAAACACCTTTGCTGTAAAAAAGGCGCGCCCAAGAAACTACAAGTACCTGGAACCCAATGTAAAAAACAAAAAGAAAAAACAGCTCAGCTGAAGTGAAAAGTAACTGGTAACTTAAAGAGCTGATATCTGAAGTGGCCAAGAATACAATTACTAAAGTTTAATCCATGCAAGAACACCTTGGCTATAAAACAGGCGTGTACATAAAAGTAACTGCGAACTGAAATGGCTGATATCTAAAGCGCCAAAAATGAATGGTCATATACAACTAATTCAAAAATTTAACACTGAACCTTTATAATTCAGCTGTGTTCTATATTCACTCTTGCTGCATCGTGAAGTAATTTCTTTTAACTCTAATTGGCTGGTAATTTGGCCGCCTTTTTTCGCTCTATTATACTGACTATTAAAAAAGGCGGCCAAATTACCAGCCAATTAGAGTTAAAAGAAATTACTTTACGATGCAGCAAGAGTGAATATAGAACACAGCTGAATTATAAAGGTTCAGTGTTAAATTTTTGAATTCGTTGTATATGACCATTCATTCTTGGCCGCTTCAGATATCAGCCATTTCAGTTGCCAGTTACTTTCATGTATACACCTGTTTTATAGCCAAGGTGTTCTTGCATGGATTAAACTTTGGTAATTGTATTCTTGGCCACTTCAGATATCAGCTCTTTAAGTTGCCAGTTACTTTTCACTTCAGCTGAGCTGTTTTTTCTTTTTGTTTTTTACATTGGGTTCCAGGTACTTGTAGTTTCTTGGACGCGCCTTTTTTACAGCGAAGGTGTTTTTGTGGTGGATACCATATTTACTTGGTGAAATGGCGCACCTTCTATAGTAGCCACACTTAAGTGGTATAACAATCAATTTTGAAAATTAGGGCTTCAAAATTGTTTTTGAGCATTGAGGGATGGTCAAATTTGAATTGTCACCGTGTAAATTTTTAGAAATTTAACCAAGTAAATATCATCACAGGTGAACTAGTGGTTATAATCAAATAAATGCATAGTCTACTGTACTGTATGTTGTGTAGCCAAAAGAACACAATACAACTGCTAAACCGATAGAAGGTCCTCTTGTGGCTCCTTATCCTCCTGGAGTGAATCAGATGTTGAAGAAACGAAAGGCACTGAAGATACAGGGAGAAATTTATCTGAAGGTTGGCGAATACATGTATAATAGTAATATAGTTAGTATTGTACAAGTAGTATTGGGTATAGTATAATGGTAATATAGTTAGTATTGTACTAGTAGTATTGGGTATAGTATAATGGTAATATAGTTAGTATTGTACTAGTAGTATTGGGTATAGTATAATGGTAATATAGTTAGTATTGTACTAGTAGTATTGGGTATAGTATAATGGTAATATAGTTAGTATTGTACTAGTAGTATTGGGTATAGTATAATGGTAATATAGTTAGTATTGTACTAGTAGTATTGGGTATAGTATAATGGTAATATAGTTAGTATTGTACTAGTAGTATTGGGTATAGTATAATGGTAATATAGTTAGTATTGTACAAGTAGTATTGGGTATAGTATAATGGTAATATAGTTAGTATTGTACTAGTAGTATTGGGTATAGTATAATGGTAATATAGTTAGTATTGTACTAGTAGTATTGGGTATAGTATAATGGTAATATAGTTAGTATTGTACTAGTAGTATTGGGTATAGTATAATGGTAATATAGTTAGTATTGTACTAGTAGTATTGGGTATAGTATAATGGTAATATAGTTAGTATTGTACTAGTAGTATTGGGTATAGTATAATGGTAATATAGTTAGTATTGTACTAGTAGTATTGGGTATAGTATAATGGTAATATAGTTAGTATTGTACAAGTAGTATTGGGTATAGTATAATGGTAATATAGTTAGTATTGTACTAGTAGTATTGGGTATAGTATAATGGTAATATAGTTAGTATTGTACTAGTAGTATTGGGTATAGTATAATGGTAATATAGTTAGTATTGTACTAGTAGTATTGGGTATAGTATAATGGTAATATAGTTAGTATTGTACAAGTAGTATTGGGTATAGTATAATGGTAATATAGTTAGTATTGTACTAGTAGTATTGGGTATAGTATAATGGTAATATAGTTAGTATTGTACTAGTAGTATTGGGTATAGTATAATGGTAATATAGTTAGTATTGTACTAGTAGTATTGGGTATAGTATAATGGTAATATAGTTAGTATTGTACAAGTAGTATTGGGTATAGTATAATGGTAATATAGTTAGTATTGTACTAGTAGTATTGGGTATAGTATAATGGTAATATAGTTAGTATTGTACTAGTAGTATTGGGTATAGTATAATGGTAATATAGTTAGTATTGTACTAGTAGTATTGGGTATAGTATAATGGTAATATAGTTAGTATTGTACTAGTAGTATTGGGTATAGTATAATGGTAATATAGTTAGTATTGTACTAGTAGTATTGGGTATATAGCTGCTAGGTGTGTAGTAGACAATGTCACATGAAAATAACTGAACATATCATGCTTGAGATATTCTCACTAACATATTCAGTTGTGTGCCATGCAAACCCTATAAATGATTGTTACAACTAAACATCAATACTTGTCATGTATGATTTTAACAGTAATGTTATACGGATATATTATACAGGAACAAAATGTTGTAGGTTATCATATAAGAACTTAGTCAGGTACTGCTATACATGATAATGACATGATCACAACAGGTAGCTGATATTTAATAGTATTTCACATGGAAGGATTCAAGTAATATTGCATGCTTCAATTCCCATAAATCAAATTTGTTGCATTATAAATTGTAATGACTATACATGCAAGTAGCTGTTTGCTCACAGTTGATGACTAGCATATCTATACATGTGTCATAGGTGTTCCTTGACAATGACAAAATGAATGTGACGGTAGAGAAGGCCACAGGACTGACAGCTGTTATCAATGATGAAATGTTTGTGACGGTAGAGAAGGCCACAGGACTGACAGCTACTGACCGTAATGCCAGCTCTGATCCGTAAGTCTGTTAGCTGTTGCAGTGTATTGAAAACAAGCTGCATTTTCTAAAAAAAACACACACACAATTTGCACTTGACAAATTTCATTTATAAAACATGGCAAACTACACTGATACACAACTTACCATATGTTACAGGCTTGCTGTGGTCTACATCTTACCAGATCATCATAAGCTGACCAAGCAGAAAACCAAAATGGAATCAAATACTGTTAACCCTATATGGAATGCTTGTTTTTTGGTCAGTGATGAGAAGTATTTTGTACTTTTGTATTGTATTTTGTAAACAGTATTACTTGACATAATGAAATAGTAACCGTGTGTAATTACAAATTGCACCACCAATCACACATTTTCCCCATTGTAGTATCCTGTTCCCGAGGATGGAGACTTCACTGGACAGGTTTTGTGGGTGTCAGTTTGGCACTGGAACAGGCTTATCAAGGCGGACTTCCTTGGGGAGGTGATGTTACCATTATGGACGATGGACCTTCATGACAAGTCCATGAAGAGTTATCAGCTACAACCAGTTAGTGTTAATAGTCAATAGTAATGTATTCTAACATGTTGTAATGTAGGAACAGTCAGTGATCCAGAGTGCTGGAGAACTAAAGTTGTCACTTCGTTATGAACCTCCAGAAGATAAGAATAGAAAGAATAAACAAATGTGTGGTCGTCTTCATGTACACATCTTGGAGGCCAAAGATCTGTTCTATGACAAGTCATATGCAAAGGGGTGAGTAGTATTGTGGTCAGTGTGTAGTGTGTAGTGTGTGTGTGTGTGTGTGTGTGTGTGTGTGTGTGTGTGTGTGTGTGTAGTGTGTGTGTGCGTGTGTAGTGTGTGTGTGTGTGTGTGTGTGTAGTGTGTGTGTGCGTGTGTAGTGTGTGTGTGTGCGTGTGTGTGCGTGTGTAGTGTGTGTGTGTGCGTGTGCGTGTGTGTGTGTAGTGTGTGTGTGTGTGTGTAGTGTGTAGTGTGTGTGTGCGTGTGTAGTGTGTGTGTGTGTAGTGTGTGTGTGCGTGTGTGTGTGTGTAGTGTGTGTGTGTGCGTGTGTAGTGTGCGTGTGTAGTGTGTGTGTGTAGTGTGTGTGTGTGTGTGTGTGTAGTGTGCGTGTGTAGTGTGTGCGTGTGATGATAGTGATAGTAAAATAGTTGATTATTATTATTTTTATTATTGTTAACTCATCAAAGGTTTCTGAGACCTGGTAAAAACAAGGCTCACCATCACCAACAAACAAAAACTGTTACTCAACCAAAATGTCCCGTGTATGATGAAGAGATGGTGTTTGAAAAGGTTACTATGGAAACACTATCAAACACCCACGTTCTAGAAATTGCTATATGGGATGTTACGTTTATCACTGGTCCGATGGGAGTGATAAGATTAGGACCCCGACCTACTGCAGATAGTAAACCATGGATGGACTCTCAGGTATTTATATCATAATTATGTATACAATAGAGATTAATTTACTGGGTCAGTCTCTGTTACGTGTTGTACAGCATTTTTGGGTGCAACAGCTCAAAATAGTAATTCCCTAATTATACGACCATGCATGTAATCCAGTCTGACAAATCAGTCTTATTTCAAGATAACAAAGTTTAGTAACTCATAACATCTTTAATGAATCCACTCGGACATTATTACTCTATGCAACAGCTTTAGACTGACAAAGTTTTGAGTTGCAACTTTATTCACAAGAAAAGTTGTCATGTTAAGGAATTGGAAAATTTTAAGACTGATTTTGTCACCTGGTCATATGTGTTATAGAGAGTTCCCATTGTAAACACCTAGGGTATTTCAGCGAGCAAAAGATGTGAGGTCGCGCAAATGAAGCGCGAATAACTGAAGGTTTGTAAAGTCGATAAAAAGTATGTTTGAGGCATTATAGATACGTGTGAATGGCAGCAAATGGGAATAGCCAGTGCCAACATGGCTGTCTTGCATGGTCTACAGAGCGTGCTTTAATATGGCAAAGGCCACAAACTGAATTAATGGCTTGTATCACGATGGTCTATAAATCCGCTGAGCTACCCACGATAACAGCGTACCTGAGTGTAATTTCTTTGTGATAATCTGCTCGCAATCGCTTGGTGTTTACTGATGTGCGAAATACTAATTGTCCACAAAAGGCTAATTGCATTACTGTAGGCCACATTGTGGTTGTAAACAACTGTCCGGTGTCTTACCAGTAAGACACCTGATACCAGGTTTCTTCGCAAATAAGAGACCTCCACACATCAAACGAAACGCTGCATACCATTGTCTAATAGTTATAACATGCTTACGAGGGATATGATTAAAATATACGCATGATTCACAAGAGCGTGCAGTGCTCGAGTGAGAGTGCGTATACTCACAGAACATGAACAATAGTGTAGCAGTGTGTAGAGCAGTAGCGTCTATTAATTTGTTATTAGCTATGTGGGTAGAAATGAATGGGTGAGCACGCCAAGTGTCTCTCTAACATAAACATTGTTTATACATAATGTATATAGCCAAGCAATCACTACTCTAAACTTACTCTTTGTCTCATTGTCATGAGCCAGTATACCAGTAGATGTTTCATCCATGTACATGATGACTTGGAGATGGAACTATCATACACTTGTGAGCAAACAAAGAGCACAAACACAAATGATAAGTAGTGACAGATCACTCATTGCTTCATGATAGGCATTATATGAAGTGTCCCATCTCTTCAATACCAGGAAATGTGCATTTCTTGCATGTTCGTACCTTTGGTTCTCTGCAATCATATTTCCTGATACTACATGTTCGTCAGGCTATGTAGTTTTCATATACATTAAGTCATTGTTTTGTATCTGTTTTTCATATTATTGTTAGTACTTGGCTATATTACTAACTGTTTATTAAATCACTTTAAAAGTTTTAAAGTTTAATTTGACAGTGATGTCCCTGTTTACATGTATAAGAATTATACGTGTGTGTTTCTATCTATCACACAGTACAATAGTACTGTATAGTAGGGGTTGGTAAGAAATCATATGGTTTTGTGGATTTTTGCACCTTAACAAACGGCCTTGCAAAAAGTTTTACCTGAAAAAACCACCTGGAATACATTAGCACTGCTGTAATGATGCTGTACCTTGGTTAAATGAAACGAAAAGTCGAATGTTTCGATGTACAGTGAATTTTAAAAATTTCGAAATTCACCTGGATTTTATGCGCATGTCTGCCTGTCTGTCTGTCTGTCTGTCTGCCTGTCTGTCTGTCTGCCTGTCTGTCTGTCTGTCTGCCTGCCTGCCTGCCTGCTTAAACACGTGATTTTAACGAAGTGTGAGCATGTGTGTGTAAGTAATACCCAAGGAGTTGTCTCTAGCATTTATTAACACTGGGTAGTCGTTTTATATAGTATTAATTACCAGTTTAGCTTTTTTTGTGAGGTAGCTAGCTAATAAGGCCACTCCAATTGGTATACCGGTTTCTGGTCCCCCTCCCGCATCAAAATATCAAGATCTCTTGATTAGTCATTATTGCTATGATTTTGCTACTCGTTACTCATGTGCATACTCTACTTAATGTCTATCCCGCTTGTTTGCACATGTTGCATTGCTTCTGGTAAGTGTTAGTGTTGCTAATTGTAAGTGCAACCATAGTATATGGCTTTTAAAGTTTGTTTTTAGAAGCCATCTAGTTCGTATTTCGGGATTGGTGTCTAAATGTGTCAGCATTTGTAGGTTTTACTTTGTTGTATAGCTATATATAATTTATGCTAGTGCATGTATTATAGCCATGTAGCTGTATCCAGTAGAGTTTTATTGTAGTGATTTTAACAGTATAATAATAATGACATAATGATGAAATTTGCCCACCCGCATGCCCCTTTCAATGTGAGCAGGACCAGAAACCGGTATACCGATTGGAATGGCCTAATGTCCTTGAGGGGCAGATCCACCTCGGGATCCAGACTTCTAAAAGCGAGAGTTCCACTCTTAATGGTGGACTATCCAGTGATGCTTTACTGTAAAATCATCAATATTTAGGCTATTAGAAATGCAATTGAAGCCTTTAACTGTTAGCTTTAAAAGACAAGGCGATAATTATTTTTAGAGGCGCTTATTGCATACGATGTTAAAATATAGCTGTTTTGAGTGAGCTAGCTAGACAAAAAAAGTAAACAAACTAGCTATTTAAAAAATTAAAAATCTTAAAAGGAAGTACAGATTTGAATACGGCCACTCAAAGTAAACTCCTTGTTTCCCATTTCATTGACCTCAAAAATACATGTGGGCTGGCGGTTCATTATCCGTTATTCATTATAGATATTTCCACTAATTTTCGGAATTCAAAAACTAACTTACAGGACAGGTAAGAATACAGTAGAGGTATTTAAACTAAGAACCTGAACAGTGAAAAGCTAGCTAAATTGGCTTTCTGAATGCTAAACTAGTTACTGCTATGCAATCACAGGATAAATATTGAATAAAATGTTCAGTTGACAGCAATAATGAATGACCATGCGGGAAGAGAATCTACATGCGGGTGGGAAATGGGAAACAATGAATTTTCTAGGAGTGGCCTAACATACATGCTACAAAAAGTAAGGAAACAAGCTCAAAATGTTACAGCTGAAATGAGAAATGATCCAGCAGAAAAAAGTAAGGGAACAAGATTAGACGACTACTTGCTAAAATGAGACACACTTTAATCCCTACTTTTGGCTAATTTCTCATTTCAATATGCTAGCTAGCCAAAAGTAGGCATTAAAGTGTGTCTAATTTTAGCAAGTAGTAGTCTAATCTTGTTCCCTTCCTTTTTACTGTTTCAGCTGTAACATTGTGGAGCTTGTTTCCTTACTTTTTGTAGCATGCATATTATACCAATCCCTACTTCCTTTTAAAATTTTAATTTTTTAAATAGCTAGTAAAATATATCCACTATAGGATGCAGAGGTGAGTCACTGGGAAGCCATGTTATCACACCCCAATGAGTGGGTGGAGCAGTGGCACATCTTACGACCTGATGGTGACTTCAGAGAGGTCACTAAGAGTAATGAGGACACACTAAATGCTAGTGATGTAACAAGGAGTAGTCCTGATAATGATGGTGAGAAGAGTGTTGATGATGGTAGTGGTAATGATCAGACTTTACAAGACAAGGATATTGGACCTAAACCATTCTCTGGTGTAGACCCAATAGCTGCTGTCAATCAAGGATTCCAGTCTGGAGGTGCAGCCGCCTTTCCTCAACCAGTCGAGGACAAAGGTTTTGTTGATATGGACGAACATCAGTTTAAAACATTAACTGAGGAGGACACCAAGATGAATCAAGGTGATGGAGAAACTGCTTCACCAGTAAAGTCTAGCGGAGTAAAGAAAGTGAGTCCACACATGTCTGTGTTACATATGGTGATCATGTGTTCCCTATAGCAAGTGTCACTTGCATTATTGGATAGTGATGATGATGATGATGATGATGATCAAACATTACATACTGAAAAGAATAGCAGTGACAGTTTCGTTAGTGTGAGTGAAGTATGGAGTGCTTATACTATGTATGTTACCACATGCTACTAATTAGCTTGCATCACATGTTAATTATTGTTATAAACATGTAGGTTCTGTACATACGTGTGCGTCAAAATAATTTAAAAGTTAATGTAGCCGTAGCCGTACTACAGTCGTAGTATGAAACTTTTACAATATTACTACGGTATAGAAGTAGCCGCACTACACAGTAATATGCTTCGTACTATGGCTTGGTTCTATGCCAAACTAACATTAGCTAATTAAAAGGAATATCTGAGTCACAGCAATTGCACAAGGCACAACTTACATATAGTCACTATTTTATCAATCACAGAGAATCCATCAGTTTCACTATAGCTGACCATGTAAACAGGTAGGGTGTCTTGTACTTCTATCTAACAAGTTCTATTACCCTTTCAATGTGAATACGAACACATGATAACCTTCATGCATTTTCCACCTAAGCTTTACTTAGCTACTTCTTGCCTCTTGTAAATGGTGGAATGCGCACTTCAGCACAGTACAATCCAGCTGTATCTTGTAAAGCCACGGTTAGCAAGTACCATGTCACCTGGCAATAGCTTTTGTAACAGGCCATAGTTTTCAGTTATGTAAACATCAGAGGCTCTGCCACCCCATCCTTTTGAAATAATTAATGCCACAGAGCCTTGTGGGGTAATTACAATAAGGAATTTTATAGTATTGTGTTTTTTATAGTTTGAAAATGTCTGGGCTCTGACTTTAAGGGATGCTGGATGTTCCATAAATACTTCAAAACAATCAATAATGAATGCACACTTCCTAAGTGCTCCCTAAAATCAGCTGGTATTGTCTTCATTAGGTGGTCCCTCTCAGTCCAGTGAATCAAGAAGGACAGCTTAGTAAACAGGATATCAACCCATTCACTAATGCTGCTTGACACGGTTGACTGGCTAACACCAAACCTACAAGCTAGATCTTGCTCACCAGCATCCAGTCGCAGTGTCATCAAAAAAGGATCGAAATTATCAATCCCATTATCACAGCTGCCTGGAAACCCCTTAACTTCCAAAGGAAACACTGCTCGTAAGACAGAACAGGATGGAAGTCCTGTGTAGTATAAAACTTTCTTGTCATCAGTCATCAAAGACTGCTGTGTCAGTGCACTTGGCCAACAATTTTTCCTTTTCATGCTATCCTGCAGCTTTTGGTCCATGTCTTGACATTTTGCAATCATTACTTCATATATTTTCCTCATAATTTTCTCTGACCCTACAAGTTTAGCTAACTTTTTAGCCATTTGGGCATTCCATAGCAACTGCCCCCTTTGCAACCATTTCCGTTTCTCAAAAAGCTTTAGCTGCTTCCTTCTTGCTCCTTGTTCTTACACTGTTGTTTATTATTATTATTATTATTAATTGTATGGATATACACACAGTACAAACAATTATGTAGAGGCTGTAAGCCTTTGTTCATATCCATATCCTGAACTAGACCAATAGTCGTCTAACTCCAACTTGAAGGAAGTGATAGTATGAGCTGAGACTACTTCCTGAGGCAAACTATTCCAGCTGTTAATGATACGTTGGGTAAAAAAGTTAGATCGAGCATTCAGTCTGGTGTGAGATTTAAAAAGCTTCATGTGATGACCTCTAGTGTTGCTGACATCAGTTAAAGTAAAGAACCTGGTAGGGTCTATCTCATAATACCCATTTGGTATCTTGAAGACCTCAATGAGGTTACCATGCTGGCGTCGACGAAATAAAGTGTAAAAGTCTAAAGACTTTAACCTCTGTTCATATGGCAAGTGTCCAAGGCCCCTAACCATCTTCGTAGCCCGCTTTTGGACTTTCTCCAATACGTCAATATCTTTAGCAAGACTGGGGCTCCATATAGATGCACAGTATTCCAAGTGCGGCCTAACATATGTCTTATAAAGAAACACAAATAGGTCTTTTGAAATGTTGACAAATATCCTTCTAATCATGGAGAGAACTCTCATAGCAGATGCCACTGCCTTAGAGCAATGCAGAGATGATTTAAGGTCACTGGTAATCCAGACCCCAAGATCTTTCTCTTGGTCAACTTCTGTCAGCTTAACATGTTCACCAGAATTGTCACACAGAACATATTCAGCAACAATGTGAGAATACCCCACATGCATAACTTTACATTTCAGTAAGTTTAGTCTTAATAACCATATATGACACCAGTTTTGAATACTGTCAAGGTCTGCCTGTAGCTTGTGGGTATCCTCAAGGGTCTTAATAACTGTATAGACCTTAGAATCGTCAGCAAAAAAACTCAAGTCAGTATGAACGATGTTTGGTATGTCATTAATATATAATGTAAATAATAGTGGCCCCAGGACAGATCCCTGGGGAACACCGCTTGTCACAGCACACCAACTCGAGGAGGACCCATTCAAAATGACTCTCTGGTAGCTATTCGAGAGGAATCCCTCAAGCCAAGACAGCAGCCTGCCACCAAATCCATAACTAGCTAACTTCTGAAGGAGTCTTTGATGTGGCACTGAGTCAAACTCCTTACTGAAATCAAGGTAGGCAGCGTCAACTCCATAGCCCTGGTCAACCGCAATAGTCCAATCCTCGAGAGTCGTCAAAAGATTGGTAAAACAAGACTTCTTTTTAATACAACCATGTTGGCAATTATCAATAACTTCATTTTCATCCAAAAACTTCATCATTTTAGACCTAATCAAAGTTTCCAGAACCTTTATTACCTGAGATATCAAACTAATAGGTCTGTAGTTTTCAGGGCTGACTTTAGAGCCCTTTTTAAAGATAGGTGTTATATTTGCTCTTCTCCAGTCACTAGGAAGCATACCAGTACTTATAGACTGTGTAAACAATAAAAATAAGGGTTTAGCTAAACTTTCAGCACAATTCTTTAGTACCTGTGAATGTATGTTGTCTGGTCCAGGGGCTTTATTAGGTTTTAATGATGCCAATGCCTCAAAGACCTCAATTTCTGTCATACATATGTCAGACAATTGATCAGCATTAGAAGGGAGGATTTCGGTAGCACCACACTCACTTGTAAACACTGAGTGGAAGAAGTTGTTAAGAACTTCAGCAGTTTCTCCATCATTTCCAGTAATGGTACCATCAGTTTTAACAACTTGACCAATTTAGGGTTTTAGCCCAGATTTGTCCCTCATATAGCCATATAGAGCCTTGGGATTAGCATGAAATTTATCAATTAATTGTTGGTCATGTTTAGCCTGTGCAGCTCTTGCCATGGACTTTACTTTGTTTCTTTTAATGGTACAGTGGATCCTCGGTTATCCGACTCCTCGATTATCCGAATTCAAAAACTTGAATCCCACAATCGAAACAATTTTATATTTGAGTAATAAAATTTAATTAATGGCGGTGTTATGAGCGGAACTCAAGGTGGGAACATGAAGAAGACTGGACAAAAGAGAAAGAGAGTCGTTCTTTCAATCGAAAATAAGCTAAAAATACTTAAACTCATTGATTCCAATGTTTCTTACACTGTCATCTCGGAGCGCGTCGATATTGGACAAAGCACAGTGTGTGATATAAGCCGAAAGAGGGATGAATTACTACGATTTTCACAAAAGATGGTTGATATGGCTGCCAAGAAACGCTTATCATCTCTTAAACAGACATCTATAACATCATATATGTAAGGACTGTACAGTATTGCATTGTTATATCATGTGTATATATACAGGTATGCATGTACAGTACTGTATAACATAGCATTATACAAAGTTCTTTGTACCGTAGATCAGATGATTATCTTGTATTGTATCTGTAAAAACACATTATGTACATATTTACTGTACATACACTAAGATTCTTTGCTTATTCAGTTATCTGAACAAATTCAGTTATCCGAACACTTTTCCCAAAAGCTTGGAACAGAGGTGTTCGGATAACTGAGGATCCACTGTATATGCAGCATAGTCAGAGGGTTGGTGAGTATATTTAAATATGGAGTATAACTGCTGTTTCTGTTTGATCACTTTTGCAAGTGAGCTAGACCACCATGGAGGTTTATTTGATGGAATTTTTTTAGCAACTTTTGGAACGTATTTATCGACAACAGACGTAACCTTTTCCTTAAAGAGGTTCCAATTAATATCAATAGTATCATTGCTGAGTAACAGGTCCCAATTAATTTCATTAAATTCTTTACACATAGCCAAGTAATTTCCTTTCCAGTAGTTGTAAGTACATGCAGACTCTCAGCAGTTGGGTTGTCAAACAAACATTCATACTGCCATGTCAAACAGTCATGGTCACTAGAACCCAACGGAGAATGGTGTTGTACAAATTGAATGAAGTTAATATCGAAAGTAAACACTAAATCAAGAAGAGAGGATCTTTGACCACTTCTATGACGAGTAAAACCAGTCACATGCTGAAATAGATAAGCATCATTAGTAGGCCTGGGCGGTATACCGGTTTCATTAGTAAACCGCGGTACTTTACAGATACCGGTATAGATACCGAGCATATTTTGCAATATCGTGATACCGCCAGTTAATTATAAGATGTCACGAGACCTAACATGACACGTCGTGATGAAAGAAAAACAATGTCGGATTCAAGTAGTGACCTCGTGGCAAAGAAAGGAACCACATCCTACATTTGGAATTTCTTCGGCGTAAAGGATAATGATAAAGAAAAGGATAAAGCCATATGTAAACAATGCCACAAGACTGTTCTCGCTTCAGGCGGTAATACGTCGAATTTATCGAGCCATTTGTATTATCACCATCCGAAAGAATATGCCTCTGTTGTCGAAGCGAAGAATTCCAAGAAAAAGAAAGAAGCATCCGGGTCTAGCAAGACGAAGCAAGAATTAACCTTACCAGCAGCCATTGAGCGAACTCAGCCTTATCCTAGTGGCAGCAAGCGGGCTCAAGAAATCACCAATGCCCTGTCACATTTCATCGCCAAAGAAATGATGCCATTCAACATCGTAGAACGGCCAGGTTTTAAGAAGCTGTTGAGTAGACTTGATGAACGATACGAAGTTCCATCTAGGAAGTATTTTACAAAGACGACCATACCAGCTCTCTATGCGGATACAAGGGGAAGAATATCAGAATCAATAAAGAATGCTGAGTATTTCTCCATCACTACAGATATGTGGTCTTCTAATACAATGCAGCCTTACCTTGCAGTTACCATCCATTTTGTTAATAAGGAATGGGAATTGCAGTCTCATTGTCTACAAACCACCTTTGTTCCTGAAGACCACACTGCTGATTGTCTAGTGATGGCTTTGCAGGGTGTGCTGGAGTCATGGGGATTGCCAGAAAATAGACTAGCTTGTGCTACTTCTGACAATGGGTCCAACATTGTAGCAGCTATGAGAAAACTAAATTGGACCTGGCTATCATGCTTTGGCCATAATTTACACCTGGCCATCACTAACTCAATGAAAGGTGATAGTCGGATTACACGTGCAATTGACATCTCACATAAAATTATAAACACATTTTCACATAGTTGGAAAAAAAAGAGGGACTTAACTCAACTTCAGGTTGACTTAAACTTACCAAGCCACTCACTAGTCACTGTAAGTTAATAATAACAAATATACATTTCATTTTTTATTATAATTTTTTTCTCAGGAATGTGTTACTAGATGGGGTACCAGGTACAAAATGCTCCAACGATTGCTGGAGCAAGAGAAAGCTGTGTGCCAAGTACTTGGAGCAGATCCCAAAACTAGTCATCTTAAGCTCCGGTGGCAGGATACAGAGGTAATAGAATCAATTGTGGGTGCACTAAAACCAGTAGCTGACTTCACTGATGCTTTAGCTGCTGAAAAGTAGGTGACCGCCTCTTGTTTGAGACCAATGATGGAACACCTCAATACAGAAGCACTGGTAGAAAATGAAGGAGATACTACCCTGAAAAAAGATATACAACATAAGATCAAACAATACATGAACACAAAATACGATGATGACAACACAAGGGAATTAATCAGCTTGGCTACTATCTTGGACCCACGTTTCAAGTCAAACTATTGTACTGAAGAGGACAAAACCACTTTGCAAGAAAAAATTATAGCTGAAGGGAAAATTGTAGCCCAAAGGATAGAAGAATCAGCCGCACCGGGAGAAATAACATTAACACAAGCAAGTCAACAGGACGAGGCTGTCCAAGCTCCTATAAAGAAAAAAAGAAAATTATCTGACATACTAGATCAAAGGAAAACATCTACATCTACAACTAGAGCTAAGAGTGTTGAACAGAGTATCCAAGATGAAATGAGCCAGTACTTACTGCTACCTTGCCCAGAAATTAAATCTAACCCTCTTGAGTGGTGGAAAATTCACCAGGAACATTTTCAAGTACTGTCGACATTGGCTAAAAAGTATTTGTCAGTTTGTGCAACTAGTTGTGCATCGGAGAGGGTATTTAGTACTGGTGGCAATGTAGTAACTCCAAGCCGCTCTTGTCTAAAGCCAGAAAAAGTTAATCAACTGGTTTTTTTAGCACAAAATCTTTAACCCTTAGTCCCTTACTTATCCTTATACTGTTATTTACAATACCTTATTATCATCATTATACCTATAATACTCACAAGTGATAACTAGTCCCTTACTTAGTCCTTATACTGTTATTACTTATTGTCATTATACATGTACCTATAATACTCACCTTGTGTGTGCGTGTCACCAATAGTAACTATTAACTATTCATTCAGTATTACTAATACCGTGATATTTAGTAATATCATGATATATTAATATCAAGATAATATCGTTTTCCAATTTCTGATACCGCCCAGGCCTAATCATTAGTAGCATCAAGTAAGTTAGCAGCTAGGGATGATGCATTCCCTGCATAGTCTAAGTCCTCCCAATTGATGCCAGGAACGTTAAAATCTCCAATGAGTAGAACTTGAGAAAAGTTAAGTTCATTAATACTTCTAATGGCAGATAGTAATCTACAATTATTGATGTCACTCGAGGATGGAGAACGGTAAACAATACCAACAAGAAGCCGTTCATTGCCCCCCAACTTGACACTACACCACAGTGAATCATCAACATGAAGGTCCATTAAAGGAATACACAATGTGGCCGGTAAAGACTCATGCAGATACAGTAAGACGCCACCACCAGTTCCAGACCTTTTATCAGCACAAAAAAGATTGTAACCTTTCAAACACAATTCACCGTCACTGATAGAGTCATTTCACCAGGATTCTGTTATACCTATCACATGATAATCAGAATGAGCCACCAGGGCTCGAAACTCAGATAGTTTATTTGAAATACTTTGAGCATTGGTCAAAAAACAGTTTAAAGCCATACTAGTAGGGGTGTGATGCATAGAATGTGTGCAGAGGGAAGATTTTAACCTCCCCTCTGCACAATCCTGCCGTTTTTTATGAAATACTTCTTTCCATTTTTGTTCTTCTCTGCCAACTGGATCCTTAAGTCCTTATTATGTTGCTGTTCACGAGGGGTCAAATCTGGTGTGATGTAAACCTTCTGAATGTCTTCTGGGTTATCTCTAGCCGAAGCTTTGTACAGTTGCGCAAGAACATAGCCTTGTCACGCTCTGATTCAACAGATACCTTAATCAGCCTAGGTCTTGGTTGATCGTCCTTTCTTCGGCCTATCCTATTGGCATTGGTAACATTAACCTTAACCCCCACATACTTGAGGCCACATTACTGATGTCATGTGATTTCCTTTCCGATCCACTTTCAGCTGATGGCTCTGCAACATTATGTACTATTACGTTCAATCTCCTTCTGCTTCTCTCTTTCTCTTCATGAATATAAGAATTTAAAACTTCAGAGGTAGAGTTGAATGTATCAGATAAACGAGGCCGACTCTGATGTGTAGGTGATACCATAGGAGAATCAAACTCTTCTGTGTGTGAAACAACATTGCTTGAACTACTACACGTAATCTCTAAATTCCTAAGTTTTTCTTCAATAGACTGAAGTTTCTGGGAAATTGTTTTCTTCAAACTGAGAGACACACTACTTTGCACAACATTAGTCAAACTTTCAATTGTACAAACTTGCCCAAAATTACTAGATTTGCAAACCAGTGTATCACAATACATGCAAAACCAATGTATTTGACTATACTCACCTATGGTTGCCATCACACTTTCTGGAATTTTCTCACAACTTGAACATAAATACATTTCACATTTCTCACACTGGATTAAGCGCTCTACATCACTGGTACACCTATCACAGTACAGGGTTTCGGGATCTGTTAAATCCCCCTGAGGTTTTCCTCCCTTCTTAGGATAAGGTTCAGTTGAAGTTTTCGTCTTACTGTTCTTTTCCTTTCCTCCTTTAGGCATTTGTAACTAGTGAACGATGAGTGAGTCTTTCTAGGTAGAAAATCGTGGATGACGCTCGTCAATTAGAGTAGTCGAAGAAAATGCTCCCATACAGTCTAAGACTGGACCAGCAGGACTGGAAAATTGTCTGTCTTATGTTATCACTAACAATCTAAACACGGTAGCACTGCTATTTGGGGTAAAGAAATCAAGCGCAAATCAAAGCCACTCACAATCACGTGATTTTTACTATATCGAATTAGCTATCATGTCTGGAACATTCCATGGCCAATCATATAGAATTGTTATACCCATAACAATCTATTTTTAATGAACTGATCAATGCAAAGCCATACCCCTCAGGCAATGTGTGGGGATTTATACAATTAGTATTATTATCTACCTTACCAATTAGGCACTGGATGGTGAACACAGAAGGTAGAGCCTGTACGAGGTGTTTACCACTAGCCTATATAATAATTAAAAGGACCCATTCATTTTGCCCATTTCACTTGATTTATTAGTGTTTCTAGGCTCTTGGTACATGACTCGTACAGCTGCAGGCCATGTACCAGCTGAGCACCCTCCAGTGCCTCATGGTACAGTAGATAAAACTGGAGTTTGTCATACTATAAAGTATTACTGACAGAATCCCCACTAGTAGGGCAAAAAAATCCACCTTACTCTGTAATCTGGTAGGAGGTTGGGGCTTGATGCTGATAGGTGCATTACATCAACCATATACTAGTATGTTTGAAATAAAGGTATGGTCAGCAATGTACCAATGTAGGCATTACTCAGTAACAAACCTAATCTTTTCTTTTTCTCTTTAATTTTGCTTTCTCTTCAAGTTCTTTGGTACGTTGAATTCTCTGTGATTCCTCTAGTCTTCTTTGCTTGGTAGCTTGCCGTCTGGCATATGCCTCACCCCTCACTGCCAAACGACGCTTCACTGGGCTCTTAATGTGCTTGAACAAACTAGGCACATAATTTGGTGCAAGTGGGTTGTTACTCTTCTCACCAGATACAAAATGTTTGCTGTAGATCTATTTGTACTCTGTAGGTGTCCAGTTCTGTCTGTTGGCTGCAGCAATCCATCAGGTTCGACACTCTTTCTTCATTGAAAAATGGTAATAGTGCAATCCACATCCTTTTCTAAGCACATTTGTACATTCTACAGCACAGCAACTTTTAGGCATTGTCTCCTGTGACTCACTCCTGTCACATGGTGACAAATCATACACGTGACCCCTAGGATACCCCGGAGTTGCATTAATTAAATAACTTGATAAATAATGAATGGTACAATCAATTGAAATGTTAGGGAGCTTACAATGCACATGTCCACACATCCAACATAATAATCAAATCTTAGATTTTGATGCTCGTGCATTGTGCTTTCCTTTGTGGCAGTCAGGGTAGAACCATTTTATCATTTGGGATCTCATCTTCAGTCAACTGCAAGCATGACAAGTACAAGTCATACCACTGAATCGTGCAGTCCTTGCCATCACATCCTATTATGTTATCAAAGGTTTCATCCTTACCACAATAGCACCACCAGTGGGTACTGGGCACAGAAACATGTGATGCAGATACTGAATCTTGATCTTGTGAAGGGCGAGATGGCATGGCATTCTGTTTGCTAAACAAGTTCCTAGCAAGCTTTATGAAACTTTCAGCTCTGTGAAAGGTGTCATCAACAAAATCTTCATCTCGTTCGATTCTCTGGTGAAATATTTCACCCTCCCTCCCAACAATAAAGTCACAATATTCAACTTGACACAGCTGCATTTGTATTTGGTAAAAATAAGAATGGTTTCTCTTTAAATTCAGTGAACCATCATTTCCTTGCTCTAAACAAAACGTTGGATCTTCTGAGGTAGCCTCTTCGAATGATCTATCCCTACAGGAGTACAGGCATTTTATTTCGAGGGTGCCAGATCCACAACAGGCACAATGCACAATTCCATCTGGGGTAGCTCCCATAAATGGATATGAAGGGTGTAGAATTAAACCAGATTTGATGATCATCAAAGAGACATGTTGTTTGGCATGCATATCAAAGTAAACAGAACTGGCTGTGTCCTCATTCTCCAGCCCATATAGACAAGGCACAAAAAACTGGTATGCTGCTGGGTAACAAATGTCTTTGATCAGTGACAATGATGGCTGAGAAAAATCGGTATGTAAAATTTCTTTAAGTTTAGAGGCTGTAATACGTCCTGCCCTCTGCTGAAACCACATTTTACAGCTTGATTGCATTCATGTATTTTCTTCTACTTACTGAGCCTGACTAAATGAAACTAAAACAGGTGAAAATACCTTTTCACAATGTTTTAGTAGATCAGGATATGTCATTTTCATTGCAGCTACATCACTCAATTCTGTCAGTGGCTTAGGTATAATCCTCGTTTCATAGATTGGCACATATGGACCATTAAATTCTTCTATCAATGCTAGGATTACAGGTGATCCTTTTGAATTGGACAAAGCAACAAAGAACTCATTTTTGTCATCCTTAGTTGGCTTGGAAACAACATATACTTTTATACTTGGTATGCCTTTCTCACTACTCTGCCCAGATGATGATGGAATATCCAGAGACAGTTCTTGTTTTAGCTTGGGTGTGGTGAAATCGATTGTGTTGGGTACCAGCTGTCCTCGTTACTGTTTACTTTGCTTGTACCAATACTGGGACTTGCCCTGGGAGTTCTCCATGACTGATTGCATGCTTGTCAGCTAATTGCTTCTGTCAGTGGCTTAGGTATAATCCTCGTTTCATAGATTGGCACATATGGACCATTAAATTCTTCTATCAATGCTAGGATTACAGGTGATCCTTTTGAATTGGACAAAGCAACAAAGAACTCATTTTTGTCATCCTTAGTTGGCTTGGAAACAACATATACTTTTATACTTGGTATGCCTTTCTCACTACTCTGCCCAGATGATGATGGTATATCCAGAGACAGTTCTTGTTTTAGCTTGGGTGTGGTGAAATCGATTGTGCTGGGTACCAGCTGTCCTCGTTACTGTTTACTTTGCTTGTACCAATACTGGGACTTGCCCTGGGAGTTCTCCATGACTGATTGCATGCTTGTCAGCTAATTGCACGCAAAGTACAATAATTGCACATACTGCAATTTGTAGCCACTTGTGCTCATACAAACAACCCCCTATGTAGCTACAAGCCACGCATGCAGTGTGGATATTGTACGGGGATGAGGACTCAGGAGAACTGAACCATGGACCGGGACTGTATGATGATGTATATAATGGCAAGGCCTTCCAGTGGTTCATCTTGATGACAAGGACTCCACAATGGCCTAGTAAACTTGTCAATGACTTGACCCCACTATGTACTGCCTTGTTAGCACCGTGCATGTCTTGAACTTAATTCTTCCGAGTAATCGTTTAAAAAACTTTATAGCGTGTACCCTATTTATTCCAAAAATGGCAGAATGGCAATTTCTAATTTTGGCTGTAGACTGAATAGTGTCCTTGAATTAATTGTCAAGTTAATTGTAGCTCATCACTAATTAGGCCTTTGTTTATTGTACAAGCTGTATGTGTGCTGAGTCGTCAGTGTTGAGCTATATCACTGTGCTACCTAGCCAAGTAAGTGTGTATGCCCAAGAAGCCGGTGCGTAACACCCGTGAGTATATTGACAGGAAGAAAGAAAATACAATTTTTGCACCTCCGTAGCTCTGTGCTGCCTTGATGAAACAAGACGATTTTTGCTGTGGACACTGCCTCCAACTGCAGCACTCCACATTCCAAATTTGAGCAAAATCGCTTGATGAGTTCCCGAGATATGCGACTTCAAAAATTGGCTCAGTTTCTTCGTTTTTTATTCTTCTTATTTTGATTCCTCTTGTCGCACACTTACAAAAACTGCTATAAAACGCGAACGCCATATCCAATTGCCTTGAAATGTGGAACACAGAAGGGGGGTATAAAGGCACATCTCGGTACCAACTTTGGCTGGAATACGATAAACAGGCAAAGAGTTATGAGCAATTATTCACGAAAATAACACCAATATGTTGTCACGCCTACAGGTTAAACTGCATATGGGAAGAAGCTGAAAATCGGTGGGTGGATAGGTTAACTATTGAACCTCAAACCTTTTGTGGTTTGAAAGAAATCGAGCTAAAAAACAGGAAGATACAACGAAAAAACCAACACTGTGTAACAATTACGCAAACGAGATTAGCTAATAAAAAAACGACTGCTTGCCATGCCTACCAGATAAACTGCTAGGGGTAATGCTTTGAAAATCGTTGTACAGATGGGGTAATCATCTTAGAAAGGTTCATCAATGGTGTAGAAGAATCAGACTTAAAGCCACGGAGTTATAACATGAAATCCAACTTGGTGCAGCAAGTGCGAGATCGAGATACTCTAATAGAGCAGTCATCCTAATAGAGCAGTCACCCTGAAGAGAATTCAAGAGATCAGTTAGAAACAAGAAACCTGTATAGAGATCAGCTACACACAAGTCATCCTGTAGAGAGATCAGCTAGAAGAAGTTACCTTGTAGGGAGTTCATGCAACTATGGAAAGAGATAGTTCAAATAGAAGAAATCACCTTGTAGAGTTCAGCTACAAAGAAACCACCATGTAGAGATTTCAGTTGCAAACAAATCGCCCTGTAGAGAGATCAATAGAAGAAGTTACCTTGCAGAGAGTTCAGCTACAAAGAAACCATCATGTATAGAGTTCAGCTACAAACAAATCTCCCTGTAGAGAGCTTAGCTAGAAGAGGTTACTTTGTAGAGAGTTCAGTTACAAAGAAACCACCATGTAGAGAATTCAGCTACAAACAAATCACCCTGTAGAGAGATCAGCTAGAAGAAGTTACCTTGTAGAGAGTTCAGCTACAAAGAAACCATCATTTAAAGAGTTCAACTTCAAACAAATCTCCCTGTAGAGAGATCAGCTAGAAGAAGTTACCTTGTAGAGAGTTCAGCTACAAACAAATCACCCTATAGAAAGATCAGCTAGAAGACGTCACCTTGTAGAAAGTTCAGTTACAAAGAAACCACCATGTAGAGAATTCAGCTACAAACAAATCACCCTGTAGAGAGATCAGCTAGAAGAAGTTACCTTGTAGAGAGTTCAGCTACAAAGAAACCATCATTTAAAGAGTTCAACTTCAAACAAATCTCCCTGTAGAGAGATCAGCTAGAAGAAGTTACCTTGTAGAGAGTTCAGCTACAAACAAATCACCCTATAGAAAGATCAGCTAGAAGACGTCACCTTGTAGAAAGTTCAGTTACAAAGAAACCACCATGTAGAGAGTTCAGCTACAAGCTAGTGACCTTGTAGAGACATCAGCTAGAAAAGTTACCTTGTAGAGAGTTCAGGTACAAAGAAACCATTCTGTAAAGAGCTCAGCTGCAAACAAATCACCTGTACAGAATTCAGCTACAAACAAATCACCCTGTGGAGAGATCAGCTAGAAGAAGTTACCTTGTAGATCGCTCAGCTACAAACAAATCACCCTGTAGGGAGATCAGCTAGAAGAAGTTACCTTGTAGAGAGTTCAGCTACAAAGAAACCACCATGTAGAGAGTTCAGCTGCAAAGAAATCACCCTGTAGAAAATTCAGCCACAAACAAATTGCCCTGTAGAAAGATCAGTTAGAAGAAGTTACCTTGTAGAGAGTTCATCTACAAAGAAACCATTCTGTAAAGAGCTCAGCTGCAAACAAATCACCCTGTAGAGAGATCAGCTAGAAGAAGTTACCTTGTAGATCGTTCAGCTACAAACAATTCACCCTGTAGAGAGAGCAATTAGAAGAAGTCACATTGTAGAGTGTTCAGTTACAAAGAAACCACCATGGAGATTTCTGTAATCAATATATGTATTATATATATATATAATTTGTACATTTACTGATAAAATATTTAAAGTACATCTACTTCATCTTTTCTTCTTCCTGTGGTAAAGAAAAAAAGATAGGTTAAAAAAGTCCCAAAGCCGGCCATAGGCTTTGGGGTATACAAATACAAAATCTAATCCAAAACAGCCAAGCTGTAAAAAAAGTGTGCGGCCCTCAAAAAGGCTATGGTGAAAAAAGATGTGAAATCCAAGGTGGTGGCCAAGAAATGGCTGTGATGGTAGGTTAATGGTAAAGACTTTAATAATGACAATTCAGGTGAATTTTGTGCCAAGACCAAGCGGCACAAAAATTCACGCGAATTGTCGTTATTAAAATTTTCACCATTAACCTACCATCACAGCCATTTCTTGGCCACCACCTTGGATTTCACATCTTTTTTCACCATAGCCTTTTTGAGGGCCGCACACTGTTTTTTACAGCTTGGCTGTTTTGGATTAAATAATTATACTACTTATGTATACGTATGCAGCTAGCGAACTACAACAGAATATTCAGTTATAAAGATAGGTAAGTAGGCACTAACAAAAGTTTACAAAATGTGTGTTACAAACGCATCTTCATAGAAACTTGGGATGTGTTCAGTTGGTCTTGATTTGTCATATACTGTAGCTATTTGTACTGGCAAGTAGTGCAGTTTTAAATTGTTGTAATGTTGTATCTTTTGCATTCACAGAGCCATGATGATATCAGTCAGTCAACAGATCATGGACAGTTGAAGGTGTCACTACAGTTTAACATTACCAATGACAAAAGACAGAAGGGATATCTTCTGGTCGGAATTATCAGTGGTCATAATCTACTACAAACTGAATTGACCTGTAACCCTGTAGTGAAATGGTGAGTAGTTTACTGACTAGTATACTGAAAGTTTACTGACTAGTATACAGACTCACTAGTATTGAGTAGTTAGGGGGCAAGCAACTATGTCCGTGAATAAAACTATGTGTTTTATATTATGAAACCAACACAGATACTGTTCCCCACCTGATGAATAACACTTGTTGTAGTTGAGACATTGAACTCCTGTTTAATACAAATCTAATCCAAAACAGTCAAGCTGTAAAAAAACAGTGCGGCCCTCAAAAAGGCTATGGTGAAAAAAGACGTGAAATCCAAGGTGGCGGCCAAGAAATGGCTGTGATGGTAGGTTAATGGTAAAAATTTTAATAACGACAATTCAGGTAAATTTTTGTGCCGCTTGGTCTTGGCAAAAAAATTCACCTAAATTGCCATTATTAAAATTTTTACCATTAACCTACCATCACAGCCATTTCTTGGCTGCCACCTTGGATTTCACATCTTTTTTCACCATATAGCCTTTTTGAGGGCCGCACTGTTTTTTTACAGCTTGGCTGTTTTGGATTAGATTTCATTTCTTTTTGTATTTGTATACCACAAAGCCAGCCTACCTATGGCCGGCTTTGGTGCTTTTTTAACCTGTCTTTTTTTTCTTTACCACAGGAAGAAGAAAAGATGAAGCAGATGTACTTTAAATATTACTGATTTTATCAGTAAATGTACAAATTATATATATAATACATATATTTATTACAGAACTCTCCATGGTGGTTTCTTTGTAACTGAACACTCTACAAGGTGACTTCTTCTTGCTGCCCTCTCTACAGGGTGAATTGTTAGTAGCTGAACAATCTACAAGGTAACTTCTTCTAGCTGATCTCTCTACAGGGTGATTTGTTTGTAGCTGAATTCTGTGCAGGTGATTTGTTTGCAGCTGAGCTCTTTACAGAATGGTTTCTTTGTAGCTGAACTCTCTACAAGGTAACTTCTTCTAACTGATCTTTCTACAGGTCAATTTGTTTGTGGCTGAATTTTCTACAGGGTGATTTCTTTGAAGCTGAACTCTCCACATGATGGTTTCTTTGTAACTGAACTCTCCACAAGGTAACTTCTTCTAGCTGATCTTTCTACAGGATGATTTGTTTGTAGCTGAACTCTCTACAAGGAAACTTCTTCTAGCTGATCTCTCTACAGGGAGATTTGCTTGTAGCTTAACTCTCTACAGGGGATTTGTTTTCAGCTGAACTCTCTACATGATGGTTTCTTTGTAACTGAACTCTCTACAAGGTGACTTCTTCTAGCTGATCTTTCTATAGGGAGATTTGTTTGTAGCTGAACTCTCTACAGGTGATTTGTTTGCAGCTGAACTCTCTACATGATGGTTTCTTTGTAGCTGAACTCTCTACAAGGTAATTTCTTCTAGCTGATCTTTCTACAGGGTGATTTGTTTGCAGCTGAACTCTCTACAAGGAAACTTCGTCTAGCTGATCACTCTACAGGGAGATTTGCTTGTAGCTGAACTCTCTACATGTGATTTGTTTGCAGCTGAACTCTCTACATGATAGTTTCTCTGTAGCTGAACTCTCTATAAGGTAACTTCTTTTAGCTGATGTCTCTACAAGGTCACTAGTTTGTAGCTGAGCTCTCTACATGATAGTTTCTCTGTAGCTGAACTCTCTATAAGGTAACTTCTTTTAGCTGATGTCTCTACAAGGTCACTAGTTTGTAGCTGAACTCTCTACATGATAGTTTCTCTGTAGCTGAACTCTCTACAAGGTAACTTCTTTTAGCTGATGTCTCTACAAGGTCACTAGTTTGTAGCTGAACTTTCTACATGGTGGTTTCTTTGTAACTGAACTCTCTGTAAGGTGACTTCCTCTACCTGATCTCTCTACAGGGTGATTTGTTTGTAGCTGAACTCTCTACAAGGAAATTTCTTCTGGCTGATCTCTCTACAGGGAGATCTGTTTGTAGCTGAACTCTCTACAGGTGATTTGTTTGCAGCTAAACTCTCTACATGATGGTTTCTTTGTAACTGAACTCTCTACAAGGTAATCTCTCTACAGGGCGATTTGTTTGTAGTTGAACTCTCTACATGGTAGTTTCTTTGTAGCTGAACTCTACAAGGTGATTTCTAGCTGAACTATCCCTTTCCATAGTTTCATGAACTCCCTATAAGGTAACTTTTTCTAGCTGATCTCTCTACAGGGTTAATTGTTTGTAGCTGATCTCTCTACAGGGTGACTTGTTTCTAGCTGATCTCTATACAGGTTACTTGTTTCTAGCTGATCTCTTGAATCCTCTTCAGGGTGACTGCTCTATTAGGATGACTGCTCTATTAGAGTATCCCGATCTCGCACTTGCTGCACCAAGTTGGATTTTGTGTTATAACTCCGTGGCTTTAAGTCTGATTCTTCTACACCATTGAAGAACCTTTCTAAGATGATTACTCCTTCTATACAGCGATTTTCAAAGCATTCCCCTTAGTGGTTTATCTGGTAGGCGTGGCAAGTAGTCGTTTTTTATTAACTAATCTCGATTGCATAATTGTTACACACTGTAGGTTTGTTCGTTGTATCTTCCTGGCTTTTAGCTCGATTTCTTTCAAACCACAAAAGGTTTGAGGTTCAATAGTTAACCTATTCACCCACCGATTTTCAGCTTCTTCCCGTACGCGGCTTACCCTGTAGGCGTGACAACATATTGGTGTTATTTTTCGTGAATAATTGCTCATAACTCTTTTCCTGTTTATCGTATCCTAGCTAAAGTTGGTACAGAGATGCGCCTTTATACTCCCCTTCTGTGTGCCAAATTTCAAGGCAATCGGATATGGCGTTCGCGTTTTATAGCAGTTTTTGTAAGTGTGCGAAAAGAGGAAGAACAATAAGAAGAAAAAAAAAACGAAGAAACTAGGCCAATTTTTGAAGTCGCATATCTCGGGAACGCTTAAAGCGATTTCGCTCTAATTTGGAATGTGGCGTGCTGAAGGTGGAGGGAGTGTCCACAGCACAAATCGTCTGGTTTCATCAAGGCAGCACAGAGCTACGGAGGTGCGAAAATTACGTTTTCTTTCTTTCTGTCAATATACTCACAGGTGTTACGCGCCGGCTTCTTGGGCCGCACGACACACTACCGTGTGTCTTGATCTGAGTGAAATCCTCTGAATTATGTACAAATTATGGTGTGGTTGCGAAACACTGTAATTTTAACACTAAAATCGATTCTCCTTCTATAGCTAATTGTGAAACTCCCCAAAAATTCTTACAGTGGCTTGTATTAACATTATCTTTAAAAGTATGGAAACAGATTTATAGGAATGACTACTATGGCTTCAAAAAAGGATTCATAGAAAATTTTGAGAGTTCAATAGCTCAGTTGATCAAGTACTTCAAACAATTACTTCCACACTTTTGTTACAAACATACTTAGGTAGCAGATGACAAAGTTTAAGAAGTGTAGAAGTAAAACTATGAGACTAGACCCAAAATTTGTAGAATTCTCATTCTTTAGGTCTAAAATACTAAACTAAGTCTTAAAGTCAGTACTTCTAACTGGAGATGGTGATTTTTAATTACCACAAACACATCTGATGCAAAAGGGGATGGAATGCAAGCTCAGATCAATGAAAACCAAAATTTTGCATGTGAAGCCATAGGAATTAGTAGCATGCCCCCTTAATATGATAATAATCTAGTATATTATGTATACCCTTACTCCTTAACCTTCACATAGTCAACTCCTACCAGCCTCTAAGAAGAAATTTAAGACAAAAGTGTTTAAAGAGAACCATAACCCAGTATGGAATGGCCGATTTGTGTTTGACAACTTAAAACTCGATGACCTTCGTAACAACAGTGTGATTGAGGTGACTGTGTGGGACTCACCTAAAGGTAGTGAAAAAGAGCAACTGATTGGTGGTCTAAGACTGGGACCACGTGCCCAACATGAGAAGCAGTTAAGTTACATGGACAGTTCAGAAAATGAGTTATCACATTGGATGAGTGCTGTCAATACCCCCGGTGAATGTGTGGAACAATTACACACACTGAGACACAACATGGATCCACTACCCGTCACCCTGGTATCTGCAGTTTTCAGTAAAACTGATATTGCTACAGGTGAAGTTACCAACAACGATGATGAAACATCACTCGCAGAGCAAGTACCGGTATCTTCATTTCAAGAACAGCAAAACACCTCCACTTCACCTGTTGTTAATGATGATAGCAGTTCTGATGTACTTCTTGCTGCCAAGCCAGTAAGTTGCAGGGGCGGATCTAGAAATTTTCAGAGGGGGTTTCTGGTTCTCTGAAATTGCAACTCAGCCTAGCTGCAAGTTGAAGACCAAAAAAAAAAAGAAAGTTCACTATGAGTGAAGGTGATTTCAAAGGTAAAAGTATGAAGTTTGCTAATAGAAAAAGCCATAATATAATACAGTATGTATACAGTAACTCTTTGTAATTTTTATCACCCAGACGAATCGTAGGGGCGCGCGCTGTATCAGAGAGGGGTGTCTGGAAACCCCAGAAACCCCCCTAAAACCACCCCTGAGTTGTATACTTCTAGTGTGATTCCTGGAAAAGTTGAAGGTGGTGCACCATCTTATCACTTAAAATAGTACATTGATACATACATGCATATCTTGATCAGTATCATTCATTACTTGTTCAATTCCAAAATGATATAGAACCTGTTTTCTAATTAGCAGACTATTATAGTTTGAGTATTATTTTCTATGACAATTAGGAATTGAAAATTTCACACTCAAACTGTGTTTGTTTGGTAATACTCGGATAGTGTTTCTGCGTTACTAAGCCATAGGTACACAATTTCATTTTATGAAACTTCGGTATCTAACATTAATACAATTTTAGAGCGAAAGCCTTAGTATAATCTGATATCATAAAAGTGATGAAGGCATAGTACCTTCATGGAATTTAATCAGTATTACTGACTGTGTTGCTAGAAGAGCTTTGTGCTTTTAACTCAACCATTATTGTGAATGTTAGGGGTGTTTTAGTCAGGAGGTTATCAGCAATCAGAATGTACAACTTTATAACCTCCTAGAATAATGTACTAAATCTTTTACAGGTTGCTATTGACCATGGGCAGTTGAAGATAGCACTGCAAGTCAATGTTACTAGTGAAGCAAAACAGAAAGGAAATGTAATGGTCACTATTATCAGTGGTCATAATCTTCTGCAAACTGAACAATCCTGTAACCCTTTAGTGAAACTGTGAGTAGTTTACTAACTAGTATACTGAGTAGTTTACTGACTAGTATATGATATGTGACCAGTTATGTGAAAACCGGTTGTTTTTTGTGTTTGTACAGCATGAGTTATAGGCACTTATTTACGATGTAGTTGAAATAAAGTTTGTTGTCATCATTTATCATTGCAATGGCCTTTCTCTTTGTCTATACTGAGATGTACAGTGAAAACACTGTATCTTGATCGATTTGCCAGTTCAATGTGAACAGATTGAGCCAAACCCTGTCTTAGTAACTTGTTTGAGTTATGAGTTGTGATCAATTAAATAAGTGCTTGTAATTTATTTGTTGTATTGTTCCTGTACAAATCGATTCCTATTCCAACTGTCTAGTGCTGTAACTCCAAAACTATCTATCACAAAAGGCTAAAACTTTGGCTGTCCACT
This sequence comes from Dysidea avara, assembly GCF_963678975.1. NCBI lineage: Eukaryota > Metazoa > Porifera > Demospongiae > Dictyoceratida > Dysideidae > Dysidea > Dysidea avara. The sequence continues at coordinate 39,853,221 of NC_089277.1, read as the reverse complement.
CCTTTGTTACTATGGATAACAGAGAAGTAATAAAATGGAATTCGAGGAATGTATGAAAATGACCGGTTTTTGCTCAGTGGGTCACATATTATGCAGTACATACCCATATGCCTTACCTTCACATAGCCAACTCCTACCAACCCATAAAAAGAAATTTAAGACAAAAGTGTTTAAAGAGAACCATAACCCAGTATGGAATGACCGATTTGTGCTTGACAACTTAAAACTCAATGACCTTCGTAACAGCAGTGTGATTGAGGTGACTGTGTGGGACTCACCTAAAGAGCAACTGATTGGTGGTCTAAGACTGGGACCACGTGCCCAACATGAGAAGCAGTTAAGGTACATGGACAGTTCAGAAAATGAGTTATCACATTGGATGAGTGCTGTCAATACCCCCGGTGAATGTGTGGAACAAGTACACACACTGAGACACAACATGGATCCACTGCCCGTCACTCTAGCCCCACCTAGTGACGATATATCAGGTGACATTGTTAATGGAAAAAACAACACTAACACTTTCATATCAGTTTCAACAGATGAATCACTTCAAGCAGCAGTGGAATTGCAGAAACAAGAAACAACACAAGCGGAAAAATTACAAGAGAAAATACCACAAGAGACCACAGAGCAAGCGACAAAAACGGAAGAAGCTCAAGCAGAAGTGATGGCTACAGAAGAGGCACAAGTTGCAGAGACATCATTACAAGTACAATTGCTACAACTAGAAGAAGTAAAAACACAGCAAGAAGTAACATCATTACCACCAGAAGCTGATAATGTGCCTGCACCAGAACTACTACTCACGTCCACACCAGTTAAAGTCTCTGTCACTAACACTGCTAGTGAACAGGTCCCACTTGTGACACTCAGCCATGAAGATTATAGTTTTGATGCACAGCTAGTAAGTTGCTGCAACACACACATACTTGTGACCCTACTAGTTTGCAAGGTATACTCATGCTTACAGACAAGAAGGCTATTCTTGCTTATGAAGATTGCTGATAAAGGTAGAGTCTACTGCAACATAAATTAAAAACACCCAAAAGAGAGGATTGATTTTGGGAGAAAAATGAGCCTGCTTAATCGTACAAGGCTTCTCAGTCATTTCTAGGTGGTCAGGTTTACATGTGTCTGTACATGTGAGGTTGGCAGAGTTATCTTGCTTATTATGCAACTATCACAACTCTCTAACATCAGGTTCACTTGAATACATGCACATACCAACCCAGTATCTGTGGCAGGGCATATTATGTGTCTTGCATGCTTGTACCTGGTGCGTATCATTGTAAGAACAGAGAGAATTCTAGCCCGGAGAACTTCAGATAAATTATAGTGTTTGTTACTTTTTGATTAGTTGCTGTATTGCTTGTAAAATATTTTCTAGTATTGTTTGTCCTGGTATGTGCATACACATACAGTGGAACCTCGATTATATTAACTGCACATTCAATTATCCGAACGTCAAATTTACTGTTGAATTAGAGTATTTTGTAAACAAGTGTATGCTTTATTAGAGTAGTTGAGCAAAGCTTTATAATATTGTATGGATATTCAATTTTATGTACTATTCGATTATATGAACACCCTTTCCCCCAATTAGTTCAGATAATCAAGGTTCCACTGTACAAATCCTTGTATGCATGTGCAATATTGTATTATTATAATGGTTCCCATTAAATTATAGATTTCCACAAATCTTGATCAATTGAAGGTATCACTACAGTTTAACACTACCGATGACAAAAAACAGAAGGGAGATCTTGTGGTCACTATTATCAGTGGTCATAATCTACTGCAAACTGAATTGACCTGTAACCCTGTAGTGAAATGGTGAGTAGTTTACTGACTAGTATACTGAGTACTGTCTGTTGGTTCATGGAAAATTATTCATGAACAGTCTATCCTTTCATCATTTGAGAGAAAATGTTTACAATTTATTATTGTTTTCCATTACTGCCACAGCTTCAATTTGAAGGCAATGTACAAATCAAAACACAAGGATTTTACCTACAACTGGTCAGTCTTTAGGCATGCACTTAGTTGGCTACTTGTGATACATCAAAAGCTCAGCTGGTGATATTCCAGTTCACGTTTGTGGTAAGAAAATAGGAAACGAGAAAGTCTGTTTTGAACTGTGCTATTTTGATAGTTTCTTAAAGTCTTTCTTGAACGTCTGTACTGCATGTTCTGTGGGCCCATTTGAGGAAGGGTGATATGGCGGAACTAGGATGTGACAAATGCCATTACAGTGACAAAATTAAGGGAACTCGCTGGATTTAAATTGAGGACCATTGCCTGAAACTATTGTGGGAGAATGTGGTTCTGAGAGGTTGGATAGTTGGAGTGGCAAATGTTGAGCCACTTTGAGTGTGCATCAATTATCACAAAGAAAGCACAATTGTCCGTGGGTCCTACAAATGCAGGATTTGATGGTCATTTGAGTCATGTATACTTCTGTAGATTAAAACATCATCGCATAGAGCTTTACTACACAGTCAATGTTACTAAGTAAATCATTAACGAACAGCAGAAATAAGAGGGCCTAATACAGACCCTTGTGGTATACCTGAAAATACTGGAAATGGGGAACTAAACTTGTTGTCTACCACTACTTGTTGAAATCTATCTCTAAGGAAGTCTTTTATCCATTCTAAATAAGGCCCTCGGACTCCATAATGGTCCAGCTTGTGAAGTAGCCGTGCATGAGGCACTTTGTCAAAGGCCTTGGTTTGTAAATTGAAGAATATAATATATGTTCAAAGATCTTACATGGTATGCCCTTACATTTCACATAAGACCACAGGTTCTTATTTGCGAATACTAGAAATGCTGCAGTGGGACACTGGAAACTTGTATACTTACCAAGCCCAACCACCATCCTAGGACGGGGGTTGTATCCAAGGACCATTAGTCCTACTACTAACATTAAAATACCGAAGTCCATACCTGTGGTAGACTGAACTAACTGTTAGCTGTAGTTGTAATATTGATTTCTCATGTGATTATTATGTAATCATATTGCTGTACGGTTTCCTTTTAATCAGAATCTTATGGTATATTTAAAGTGGAGTGTGCTATTGTGTGCTTGTGTTTTAACCAATGTTAGTAACGTTACAATGATTTGGTACCGAGGATGGCTACCTACATTGGAAATATTGGGGAGTTATGTGAAGGAAAAGAGGAGTGGTCACAGTACACCAAACAATTCAATTGACCATGTGTTTTTAGATGTGTGCTCTGGTAACAGCTGACCTTGTGTCTACTAATGATTGATCATTTATAATCACTTCCTCAAAGGCTGATTCTAAACATAGTGTAATGATTCAGCTAGCAAATGATGTTAAATAGCTTGTCATAAATGCCGCAGACAAGATGGTCCTTGAGCATTGTCCCCAGGTTGTCTCCAAACTGCAAAACTGTGCCATACCACTCAGCTCTGATACATAGGCAGTGAACTCTTGTGTTGAAGCGGTATTGTCTTACTATCTCTGAAGGAACTGGTTTGTAGTGTTCGATAATGTTTCTACCAAGTCTGTGTAGGCTTTGTTGCCAGGTTTCACTGGAGTGGTTAGGCTCTTCAACACTTGGTAAGCTTGCGGACCATTCACAGTAAGGAAAATGTGTTTTTTCTACTCATCTTTGATCCCATTATACCATTATTAGCTAATAAAAGGTGAGTGAATTGTTTGGTGTACTGTGACCACTCCTCTTTTCCTTCACAAAACTTCCCAGTGTTTCCAATGTAGGCAGCCATCCTCGTCACGAAATTGTTGTAATGTCACTAACATTACAAGCACACAATAACACACTCCACATACCTTATGATTCTAATTAAAATGAAAGCATACAACAACATAATTACATCATAATCACATGAGCAATCAACATTACAACTACAACTGACAGTTAGTTCAGTCTACCACAGGTATGGATTATGGTATTTTATTGACTAGTATATACTGAACAATTTACTGACTAATATACTAAGTTATTTACTAACTAGTATGCTGAGTAATTCATTGGCTGGAATACCGAGTAGTTTACTGACTAGTATATTGAGTAGTTTACTGAATGTTATACAATCAGAGGAGGTACAACACGGTTTACATGAGCCATAAGATTTATACAGAGAACCTATTTCAGAAGGGTAGTGCTAAAATCTATGTACCAATCGAAAGTTTTCTTATGCTTAATTCAATGGTATAATCAACCCCATTTAACCCTGATGGGTTGACTTCAATATACATGATCTACTGGAGACTTCGTCATGTGTTAAATAACTTGCCATATGAAATGGAGGACAAATAGCCACTAGGAAAGGGAGCACTGCTGATAATGAAGTATAGAGTGTCCGGGAAGCCTTAAAATCCTTCAAAGTCTACTGAGACGTTACTTTTCACAATTTAAAAATTCTAAGTATGCATTTAATACATTTTTTTTACGATGGAACTTATTTTGTGTTGTACCTCCTCTGATATATAGCCATCTTCCAACTGATCACAAGAAGAAATTCAGGATAATCATAATCCAGAATGGAATGAGAAATTTGTTTTTGAAAGCTTGAAACTGAGTGACCTCTACTTCAATAAAGTCATTGAGATCTCTGTGTGGGACTCACCTAAAAGGACCAAGAGAAAGAAATTGATTGGTGGCACACAATTAGCACACAATTATGAATGCAATTTGCAGCTAGGTTGCCATGTAGCTGCATAAGTGTAGAAGTTATTTCATTCTCTCATTGTAAATCCTGCAATAGCAGCAAATAACACACACACACATAACTGGTAACATGTGCAGCAAGCAATGAACAACAGCAAGCAGCCTCATGCAGCAGTAACATCAACATTAATATAAGTATGCTACATCCATTGCAATTCATTTGTGCCTTTAAACATACAGGTGTCATGCACTGATTACGCTTTTTCCATTGTATTTATGTCTGGCATGCATGCAGCTATATCACCATGCAGCTGCATAGATATTTGTTTGGACAGTAATGGTGCATGCAAAAGCTGGAAGCAGCAAACAATAAACAGCATCAAGCAATATACGCGTGCATTCTTTTTGTTTGTCTGTTGGCATGAGGCTATTGTTTTCCCTTGTCATAAAGTGGATGCCATGATGACAGCTGACGACACACCACATGTATTAAGGTAAATGCTGGTATTTCTGGACACTCTTTGATAAAATCGCTCTAACATTGCACTCACAATGAGTTAAGACAAACTCTAGGAATCATTGTAAAACCTATCTTATGGTGCATCTGCAGTACACATTTTGTTTCGATACAATCAACTGCTGAGGAGTTATAGACCGAAACGTAACAGCGTATAAAAATGCAACATACGGCTAATTCCGGACACTTTGAATAACAAACAAGTAGAGCCTTCCACAGGTTACCAATCCTCTTTGAAGTATGGAGACTAAAGTACCACTCATCTGCAGCTTATAAATCAAGTAGAAAGTTCATACCATTTGGGAGAAAGCAGCAGTGCATATTTTTAAAAGTTTATGTAATTTGCGAATATTTTCTTTGTATTTCAACCGAACAGCTACTGAAAATTCAACTGCCACTCCGCCTGTGCTGCATGGATTATTATGATTTTTAGTATGTAATTAGCCAAGGGTATGATCTTTTTATAAATCTTTGAAAATCGAAAATATGAACTAGGACTGACCTAACATTTTCAAAGTTTTTGAACAAAATTACCCATGATTGCGCTACAAATTCGTGTCAAACTTCGCGGTGGAATAACGGATTCGCTTCAATTTTGGTTTGCATATAGGCCATAGGATACTACATTAGCATACCAATTATAGGCCCAGGGATTCTACCATTGTTGCTAAGTGTCCGTAATTAGTAGCTGTCTGGAATTACCTGCACTTACCTTATTGTAGTAACAGCAAACAATAGACAGACAGCTGCAGTAAAAAGTCACAGCGAATTTACTTTTATTATAATGATGATTAGGCCTGTGCCGATTATGCTGGCATAATTTTAGGCATAATAGGCATGCCAAAGCATCTGGCGAGAATAATGCCAGCATAATGGGCAAGCTTCAAGCATAATGTGAGTCTAATAGGCACATTTTTAACAGCTAATATTCAGTACACATTACATACCTTGAGGTTATCAAAGTGCTAAAATGTCCTAGATATCTGAAATCTTGCTTACCCACTGTTTCGTGTTACGTTGTGGCTAGCTATATAAGTAAGTACCCATCAAAATTAATTACCAAAGATTATAGCACGGTGCTAATTATGATTATGATTATTATGATTAAAGTACCTGGTAAAGGCAGAGCCTGTATACCAGAAGGCCTTATAAAGGCCTAAGATGTTCTAATGTTAGTGACAGCTGGTCAGTGAGTTAACCTCGTTAATTGATGTTTTTGTATTGTTGTGCAGTTTTGTAATTATTTGTTTGTTGTATATTTTTGTAGTTGTAGTGTTCTTTTTTGTGGCTAACACCTTGTACAGGCTTTGCCTTTGTGTATGCCTTCCATTGTGGTAAATTTGATAATACTAATAGTAATAAATGGATTTAGTTCAAGAACTAGATATATCTACCGAGTCAGATAGCAGTGAACTGAGTTACTTGACAGTGGTGACCTTTAAGATGAAGTTTCTGTTCAGCTGGCCAGCAGCTACAGCGAGCCGCAAACAGGCCTAGCTGGTGAAGACAACACAGGAACCACACAGAAGAAAGATCGGTCTCTAATGGATGTATTGAAGTTCCCACAGCCTTCTACCTTGGCGAGGAAACGAGTTATTACCACAAACACTCCTTCAACTGGCTAGCGCCGCTGTAAGAGCACAAACAACTGTAAGGCTACTAGAAGTATTAAGCCACAACAGCGAGTGGACGAGTTTAAAGGAGAGAATTTGTGTGTTTCAGGTGGGAAACTCTTCTGCAACGCCTGCAGGGAGGAGGTTAACTTGAAAAAGAGCAGTGTTAGAATCTTATTCGATCGACCAAACATAAGAATGGCAAAGCTGCATTAAACATCAAAAATAAAAAAGAAAGAAGCATTGCTGAAGTAATACAGCAGCATAACAATGGAGTACACCCTAGAGGGGAAACACTGTCAATAGATCAACAAGTATATCGTGTAAAGATTGTAGAATGTTTTCTTAGAGCAGCAGTTCCTTTGAACAAATTGCAACGCTTCAGAACATTACTTGAAGAAACAGGGTATCGCCTTACTGATAGGCATCACATGTCGGATTTAATTCCACTTGTTTTGAAGCAAGAGAAAAGCAAAATACAAGGTGAAGTATCTGGTCAAGATGTTTCAGTAATATTTGATGGCACAAGTCGATTGGGTGGAGCTCTAGCTTGCTATAGTTTTACGTTTTGTTACTGCTGAGTTCACCATTGAACAGTGTCTAGTCAAAGTACAGTTGCTATCTAAGAGCCTGAAAGGGGAAGAAATAGCCTGTGAGCTTATACACACTTTGACTACAGAATACAACATTGGTACCCACAGCCTATTAGCTGCCATGAGGGATCGAGCATCTTCAAATGGTGTTGCTATGAAGACGGTGAAAGTTCTGTGTCCTGATCTGGTTGACATAGGATGCTTTTCTCACACAATTGACAAAGTGGGAGAAAACTTTCATACTCCCATACTTCATAAGTTTGGAATTGCTTGGGTCAGTATGTTTTCACATAGCCCTAAAACCAAACTGCTGTGGAAGGAACTTACAGGAAAGCAAATGATTTCTTACAGTCCTACGAGATGGTGGAGCCGGTGGGAAGTGTACTATCAGGTCATGGTACATTTTGGGGATGTAGAGCCATTTCTAAAGAAAAATGAAGATCTTCCTCCTGTTACAAGAACCAAGCTGCTCTCATTCTTTACTGATGACAAAAGAGATAAGCTTCAAGTTGAGTTAGCAGCTGTAATTGACTATGGCGAGGAGTTTGTCAAAACAACTTACAAACTGGAAGGAGACGGTCCATTAATTTTCACCCGCTATGAAATAGTAGATGCTTTACAAATTGCTATCAAAAGGATAGAAACCCGTGCACCTAACACTGAGGCTGTAATTAATTCTGTGTCAAAAGAGTCTTACACGGTTAAGGAAAGATTAAGGCAGCATGCTAAGAATTGCATGCAGCCTGGCATTGCATACTTCAATCGACAACTAAGCACTAGTTTGCAGATTCCACTTCAAGCTTTTAAGGCAAAACAATCGATTGTTTTCTCTGCTTAAAGTGTATACAATGAAGCCTAACGATAATATGGTGGATACATTACAAGTATTTCCATTTCTTATACACAACATACATTCATTAAAAAGTGAATTGCCACAATACTTAGCAAAGACAGCTGATGTCAGTGAACAGTTTGATCCTCTAGGGTGGTGGAAGTTGAATGCTGATGAATTGCCAAATTGGTCATCTGCTGCTCACAAAGTGCTTGTCTTGCAACCATCTTCTGCAGCTTCAGAAAGAGTCTTCTCTCTGTTGAAATCTTCATTCAGTGAACAGCAAGAAAGCAGCCTACAGGATTACATTGAGACATCTCTAGTGCTTCAATATAACAATCGCTGAGTGCATGTAATATTGTACATTATACAAAATACAAGCTATAGATTCTGTATCCATCTCTATTTAAATCATGTTTGTGAAGTGATTGTGCAAAAACATATGGAGCATAATGGGACATAATTGAGAAAATGGAGCATAATTGGGGCTAGGGACCCGCCGATTATGCTCATTATTTTACCTATTATGCTATGCTGCACTGCTCAAAAATTTACCTATTATGCTTAAATTAATGCTCAATATTTACCTATTATGCTCAAATTATGCTCAATATTTTTACCTCAGTTCCCATGTTTTTCTAATAACTTTGCACTTTATGGAAAAGCAGTAAGTGGTTGAAGCACAGACTGTAAGTCCTTGCTTGTCAAAATGCATGTCACAGAAAAGATCGATATACTCTAATAGAACAGTCAGCTACCTGATAATTTTATTAGAGTTACTGACTGTTCTATTAGAGTATATTGATCTTTTCATCGGATATGTATTTTGATAAGCAAGAATTTATAGTATTGCACAAGTTTTCTGCCTATTATGCTAGCATTATGCTCAATGCTTTCAGGCACCTATTATGCTCATTATTATGCCAGCATAATTGGCGGGTCCCTAATTGGGGCATAATAGGGAAAAATTTGGAGCAATGCTCAAAAGCATAATAGGCAATTTTAAAAGCATAATAGGCTCAGGCCTAATGATGATTATACATTTTATCGCTGTGATTAATGTGTTTACACTGATCATACCTGTACACACATGTACTCAAACACAATCTATGTGTACCCACCTTTGTGTAGCACTCATATATACATACACCTCTTTATGTACACATATTACACAATGTATTCCATACAATACAATATTCATAGAAATTCCATAACACCAATCATGACAGTGCCCAGACAAGCAAACTTGCCCAGACAGACAATCAACATATAAAGCTGTGCTTGACTATATACACTAATAGAACATACACTACTCTTATGGAACACCTGATGCTAATTACTCAAATAGAACAATCACTTATAGGATAATCAGGGGTTCAAATAACATTAAGGTTCCACTGTATCTATATATCCTGTATATTTGGCATAGTTCATATGTAATACTGTTAGATAATTGATAAACCTTTTGGAGCACACAGTCTAAAGCTGGTGAAATGGGAGGTGGGTGGGTGGGAAGATTACGAGCTGTCATCACTCCACGCCACTACTATGACACGTGGTGCTACGTATCACATGTATAATTCCAATAAGTGCACCCATGTGTGCACGTGATGTAATTGCAATTAGTTGCACTGACTCGCTCAACTAATGGATTGCTGCTTAACTGCAGCCCTACCCACATTAACTTGATTTAAGGTGTTAAGCTTCATTTACTGACTAGTATACTGAGCAATTTACTGACTGTTATACTGAGTAATTACTAACTAGTATACTGGGTAGTTTACTGACTAGTAGTTTATTGACTGGTATACCAAGTAGTTTACTGAATATTATAAAACATATATAGCCATCTTCTACCTGATCACAAGAAGTTCAAGACAAAGGTGTTGAAGGATAATCATAATCCGGAATGGAATGAGAAATTTGTTTTTGAAAGCTTGAAACTGAGTGACCTCTATTTCAATAAAGTCATTGAGATCACTGTGTGGGACTCACCTAAAAGTAGCAAGAAAGAGAAATTGATTGGTGGTCTAAGACTAGGACCACATTCCCAACATGAGAAGCAGTTAAGTTACATGGACAGTTCAGAAAATGAGTTATCACATTGGATGAGTGTTGTCAACACCCCCGGTGAATGTGTGCAACAATTACACACACTGAGACACAACATGGATGTTCAAACTGTCACCTTGTCACCAGAACCACGGGAATCATCAGGTAATGTTGTTATCAGTATAACATCACTACCAGCAGATCATGTGTATGTGAGTAGCTAAGGTTAACATTGTGTTACTGTATCTTACCTATACTAATTAACCTAAGCATGATCTGAAGCTAACATATCATAAGCTGAAGTTTCTGCGAAGGGTGCCACTTTTTATAGGTGTGACCAGGGCTTGAGAAGTCTGCTTGATACTTACATTTGTGCATAATCTTTGCAAAGTGACAACTGACTGTTTATTTTGAAATGGTAGAGAGCACCTTTGATGTGGTCTATCCGGAGCCTTTGATGTGGTCTATCTGGAGCCTTTGATGTGGTCATGTATTAGTTGTGACATGTGCATTTGTGGTTCACCCATAATGAATGTACACTTGTGCACCTACCTAGAGGATTTCAAAATATATGCACATAGCAAGTAGCCAGAAATGTAACCCTTCAAAGGACATGTAATTTGGTACCTATATCAAGCGTTTTGTAGTTACCATATCAAAGTTCCTACTACAACAACTAGTACTCACTACACACGGATACAATTTGTACTAATAGTCTACGGTAGTCTATAGTAGTATTGTATTAACCAACTATACCTACAGGTTCACCCACCAGTTCTCTTGGCACTTCTTTGGGCACTTCTCAACTAGACATTATTACTACTAGTCTACCTAGGAGGAGTCTCTTTGGTAGTGTCTTTAGTGCTACACCCAGTACATCACTGCTGGTAGGTTGTGACAACTTGTTAAGTGTATCATTTATACTGTCAATGTTTGTACTTGTATAAAAAGATGTAAATTATGACCAGCTGAGCAAAAACTGATCATTACAAAATAACGAGTGGACAGGCAAGGTTTCAGCCTTGTATGATGAGTAGACTAAGAATTAAAACACTAGACATTGTCAATTGGAACAGCAGTGAGTTTGGTTTGTACAGCAACAATGCAGCAAATGAACTACAGGCACTTAATTAATCGTCATAACTTGTGACTAAAATTATAGCACTTGGCTTAGTCTGTTTACTATGAACTGACAAATTCATCAATGTATAGAGTGCTCCACCATGTGGACAAAAAGAAGATCAATAAAGAAATGTTGATAGTAAACCTTATTTCTACCGTATCGTAAATTAGTGGCCATAACTTGTGTGGTTTTTGCTGTACAAACACGAAAATTAATAACAATTTTCATATTCTCTATGAACACGAAAATCCGATGGTGTATAGTTGATAGTGATTTGAGCTTTGTTTCAGTGTGTACCAAAGCAATTGAAACATACATAAAGTTTTTATGTAGCATGTATATTTTACCCAATTTGTTTCAATATATTTATGGAATTTTGCAAAAACAACTAGCTTTCATTCAACCGGTCACAATTTCTTAAGTCACAAATATATCGTCATTCTTGTTGAAGTGCACAGCTAAGTTATAGTTATATCCCATTATGAGGGTGATATCATTGTTATTACACGAGTCCGAGGCGGAGCTGAGGACGAGTGTAATAACAATGGTATCATCCGAGTATACAGGATATAACTACTTTATATCCCAGTACGAGGAAAAGTGCAGAAGTTTACGGATAATAAATTAAGTTCCGGTTTGAGTTCCTGTCACTGTGCTCAAGATTTTGTCCGAATTGTGTGGAGATTCTACTTCATAGCTACAAGAGAGACCTTGCATACTGCCTACAAACTGTAGCGAAGGGCGGTGTTATGAAGCAGCGGTTCCAGTTATGATTCGCCTTCGTCAGAAGTTGGTATGGTGGTGTCGCGTGGTGTGCAAGAGAAAAAAGACCAACAAGTGGCTACCGTAGTCCGAGATAGAACGATGAAGCTAGAGGAAGTTAGTTCTTCACCATAGTGACCGTTGAGAGTGATTGCTGAAGCGAAAATCGTCACGGACTATTCTTGATATTTGTTATACTATCGTATTGGTAACTTGTTGTGTTACTGTGTAAAAGATTAACAATTTTCTTGTAAGATTTAGCTAGTTTAAGTGCTGTATTGGTGTGTTTTGTATCAATATTTCCTTATTTGGCTCTTTGTTCCGTTGGTAAACAATACCATTCGTGGTTATTATGATGTCATGAATTAGACTGAGTGGCTCCGCAACAGGGTGATAAGTTAGTTATCACTGGATGATAACTAATATATCGTACAGTAGCAGCACCGCTCTATCTAGCTGTATGGTAGTTATAACCCAGCGCGGCACTTTGATACTCCCACGCACTGGGATTTAACATAGTTTATTGGCTTTTTACCGTTCATTCATTAGAAAATGGTATAAAGTTAGCAATGCATTAAAGTTCAAAGCTTCTATATCACAAAGAGACTCCAACACAAGTCTCTTAGTGCTAATTGCTAAGCGACTCAATAGTTGACCATGTGCTAGTTAATTAGTTATCACTGCGTACACAAGAATTTATTGTTAACCATTGTCAACAACCTAGTGGCTAGCTAGACTAAAGACTAATTGCATATTCTTCACCATCCGTACCAGTGAGCTAACTCGACTGGAGTACCAAGGCCAGGTATCGGGGTTCTACTTTGCTAGAAAACGGACTGCCAGCGTTTGCCGTGACACAACAAGTGCTATTACAGTAATGAAAAAAAGTAATGTTGCTAGCTATATGATTCCACTTTCACTTCTTTTACATGAGGTATGGTGAAGCCAATCCATTGATGTGTATCATTAGTAAAAGTGTCGTCTTGATCTCAGTGACTGAGCCCTGAGCGAAGACCTTCAGAGGCAGGTAAATCCTTTCGTATACTCTTCACTAGCAATGGCATGAGGCATAACTACTATGTCCTTTTTCACTGCTGGCTGACCATTTTCTAAAACAGTTAGTCACCAAACACCAACATCTTCGAGCCATAAATGCTTCGTAGGAGGTGTTAGAATGATGCAATAGAAACCTCGACTACTAGCCTCGGTTTCTATGCTGCATCATTTTAACACCTCCTACTCAGCATTTATGCCTCAAAGACACTGGTATTTGGTGTCAAATAAGCCTTAACACCTGGTGCCATTTGTGGCGGTGTAATGATGCATCATAAGGTTATGATTCATTACCAACATGGCAACATCCTCTCCTAACATGCTTAGGAGGTTCCCATCATCATTGATTTCGTTTTAGTAGAATTGATAATTACGTTCTTTTTACATTAATACATATTTGTGACCGGATCTGCGAAAAGGGGTCTTATAGCCTTTCCAAATTCCAAGTTTGATGAGTCATAACTCATCACGTGTTTAACCTATTGTCTTAAATTACCTCCAAGAATAGTGCTATGTTAGGAGTATAAAGTGACCTAATTTCAGGCTGGTACTGTGTACACAAGTCCAGTTATGGATTGCCAAGTACATGCAATTGAAAAGGCTATAAGACCCCCTTTTGCACATTTCTTGTCACAAAACCATTATAAACAAATTCAAAGTAATATTTTTGTATTGAATGTCTGCAAGACAAACACCTTCTGATTTGTGGCGATAACAATAGTACAATAAAATTTTTCACATTAGACACACTAAACAGTAAATCAAAACAGGTCATCACGTGTGAAATAATCATTAAAAATTAAAATAATCTCTTAATTAACCTAAATCATCACTTAGAGATCGACAGGCATAACAGCTGGTCAGCTAGCAATCTGTACAATTAAAAATTATTAATGTAAGGTTCCGGCAATAAAATGTAGTGAAACAAGAAATATGAATGGTGGTAGCTATTACAAAATAGCTATGTGGGAAATCCTACATCAGCATGTTACCACCATCTGTTTAAAGGGATTTTCAATAGCTACTATCATTCACTCCCTTGTTTTACTACTTAAGTCATTGGATCTACTAATACACAATGAGAATCACTTTTACAGAATAAGGCTTAATGTATCTACCTTCAAATCCAGCATTAAAAACAAGAAAGTCAGCCGGATATTGAATTTACATGTATCATGTTTTTGTGATGCAGCTGGCAGCATTTTGGGTGGCACCCATCACTTTAGGGGGAACCCTATGTACTAAACAGTACTACATACCATACTGTTATTTCTGTACCAAACTTTCTCCTCTTAGACAATCAGAAGTTACTACTGTGTTATTTTACTTTGATACAGAAATCAGCTGAATACTACAGTACAGACAGCATTTCTAGTACTGCTAACATATACAGTCCAGCCGGAGGTGGTAAAGTACAATACGATATTACTGGAACAATATGTCTTGCTGTATACCATACTAACAATCAGTTAGTTGTGGATGTGAAGAGTGCCAAGGAGATTGTAGGGGTCAACCGTAACCACTTGTCCAACCCGTAAGTGTTCACTGGTTTGTACTATATGGTGGAACCTCAGAATACTGTTTTAAATATCATGATGAATGAATGTTGTAGTGAACCTTTTAAGTAGATGATCTCAAGCCTTTGTAGTAATGTCAAAAGTTATGTATTCTATATTGTAAAAGGTAGTAGTGATTCTACAACATTTGAATTCTTTTTGATTATTATGTTTTGATCTCAATTATAACCTTGTGATTAGAACTCTTAAAAGTGTTACCATACAACAGGAGATTTTGACAAAAGAAAAGGTTGATAGATTAGTTAAATTCATGAACTTTTGATTTGTCAAATGTTCATAAGTGTCAAGATTGATGATATTTTGACATTGATCAACATCTAATTCAACAAAGCTGATGAAGCATGGATTTATCGACTCTTTCTACACCAAAATTACATGGTATTGCTTTACTCTATCAATGCTGCTCACAATTTCAGGACTTTTCAGTTATCTGGCCATCAGATTGCTCCAAAGGGCTAATTAGCATAGCTGAGGTTCCATAAGCCAAAGTGTCAATTATCATTAGAATGCACGTTTATATGTACAGTTGTTTATTGTCCACAGTTACGTCAAGCTGTACCTCCTACCTGACATCACAAAGAAAACAAAGAGAAAAACTCGTGCTATTCGTAAAAGTGTCAACCCAGTGTATAATGAAACATTTACTGTAAGTCATTCCCCAATTATCAAATTATTGGTGTGAATGTATTTCATGACAGTTTGATGGTGATATTGACAGTATAGAGGAACGCACACTACAAGTTTCCATTTGGAATCAAGACCGATTAGGACATAATAAGTTCTTGGGGGAAGTGAGGTTAATTCTGAAGGATGTTTCATTATCAAACACTGATCACCAATGGTACTCACTGCAAGAAATGGTAAGATTACAGAATTAGACCATTGTATACATACTAGTAAATGTGCATAATTTGCTGATGTACACAATAGACCAGTTTATTTAAAGTGGAAGTATTTAAATTGCTCTGGTATTTGCTATTGCACAATACTGGATGTGGTTAGCCATGAAAATGTCATTGGGAAACCATGGACACTAAAAGCTTTGTACACAGAAACTAAAGAAGATATCCGAGTTTCAAAATGGCATGGGAAACTAGTAAACTACATCTTTTGGTGGTTGTCCACTGCTTATAGGTACAAGTATGTATATACACAAAATAATTTGGAATTTTCAACTAGAGTAGGGACCATAACACGTTGATGAAAAGTACTGAAACAAGCTGGAGTAGTGCACGATATTGAATTGCAGTAAAACAATAAGAAGTATTATATCCCTACTGTGCATTTCCATTATGGTATTTTGAGCACAGTAGGGATATAACACTTCTCATTGTTTTGATATGGTGAACTACTCCAACTTGTTTCAGTACTTTTATCAATGTATTATAGTTCCTACTCTAGTTGAAATTCCAATTTTTTGGTGTACTTGTTTGTTAACTTTTTTGCAAAATAAAATTACTATGACTGGTGAACCCACATATACTGCATCAAAAGAAAGGAATGGCGCTGCACGCCGCAGCTATCAATTGTTGTCTGAAAAGTGAAATATCCATTATACTTCATTGTCAGTTATGTTCAACCCATTACACAGTATTACGAATCAAAGAACTGTTCGAAAAGTACCTCTGCAATCAAAGTAGCCACTATGAAAAATATGGACGATTTCGGTTACAAAGGGAAGCCATCACTTGCTATTGCCAAATCAACACTTTTTTGCTGTCAGCAAAGATGAATGGGATACAAAGGAGGACACTGGTAAGTCTATGAAGAATGTATTGTATGTACTGCAGTATGCCAAAAGGCACCTCTTGGGCCGAAGCAACGCCGAACAGTGAAAAATATAAGTCTGTAGCCTTAGCCGTTATCAAGTTACGTTTGTCTGAAGGCATCAGTCAGTCAGTTAAATTGCCATGTAATCACTACCATACAGCGTATACTAGGGACCACAAAGGTGTGGACATGGCCTATGAAAAACATAATCCAAAAACCAGCCTCACTTTTCCCTGACGGCAATGAAGCAGTATTGGTTAGGTAAACCAAGCCTTCAGATCGACCCGAAACACTTTCAGCATATTGCTATGAATTAAAAAAAGTTATTTACAGAATTTTCTACTGACTGACTGACCAAGTAACGTTAACAACACAAAAACAAATGTTAGGACAATGTTTGCTGACTCAGTGTTTGCTGGCTCAGTGTTTGCTGGCTCAGTGTTTGCTGACTCAGTGTTTGCTTGCTGGCTTGTCAAGCTGATTATAGAAGTTATCTTTAATCCGATCAAAAGATACTCTTTGCTAATCAGTTCTGAGTGGTTTTCTAGAAAGAAATCACATGGATCAGCCATGGAAAACATTTTTCAGCAAAAATCTTAAGCTACAATCCAGTCATCCTTTACTCTATTCTCAGCAGACAACCACGAAACTGAATGTAGTCACATAGAATTGGAGCATACTGTATACTTAGTAATTAATGAAGATTTAACTATCAATTGTCATCATTTTCCCAATGGCTTAGTACATTGTTATGCACATTCACACCATCCAGTTTTACATCATATGCAATTAACACTAACTGCATTTTTAAGGTCATTAAATGAACTGGTCTAACAGATGTGTTCAAAGCAATTTTAAAGCCAGGTGCGTGCCCACAGCCGGCCGAATTTTAAACCAGACGCATGGCCACAGCCAGCCTTTGGCTGGCTGTGGGAACTTTCCTGGTTTATTGAAATTGTATGTGTACCAACCTATCTACCTATGTGCCTATCTACCTATCTATGTTTGTCTGTACGCACCCATGTGAGCAAAATCATTTGAAGCTTGCATGTAAGAAGTAAAAGCAAATCTGTATTAAACTTCCAAACAAGTGAACGTTGCTCTGAGGTGGTTTCTTTCTAGCGGTCTGAAATACGGGTGTGACGATTCTCCTCAGACTTTGTGAATTACCTTCCCTTTGGGTTCTACAGGTGTTTAACAATTGAAAAACAACAGTGTAGGCCTTGTAGACTACCAGGAATAACCTATTCCTTCGAGTTGGAAAGGAGGCGTATCCCCTACATACACAAACAAATATGAAGAATAGTTTTTAGGCTTTATTGAGAGAATTTGTGGAAAAAACATGATAGTTTAACTATTAAATAGTTTAGAAGATACTGCTGTGCATAATATGAGCTTCCTTAGCAATGCATAACAACATAATTGAAGAATATCACGAATTACGAAATCCAAAATTACAATAACTTAATTAATTGATGTATTATTGCAAAACCAAATGTCTATTAGCTAAAATAATAACATAGTAATACATAGTTGGTTAATTCCAGATGAGTTAGCTAGATAGCTGCATGGTGCCTGGTTTTTAGAAGTAGCACAACATCAACTTGTTATATATGTAAGGATGCCATGATGATTGTGAAATACGATATGTCGTGACATGAAGTTCTACAGTATGATATATCCCTCATGACAAAGACTGGCGTAAACTTGAATATTATATAGGAGCAACAGATAGTTCCCAGTTGCATAAGTAGAGAAATATGATTTCTGATGCCACAGTAATAATTATTTCAGTGTAAAAAATACAAGCTCAACCCAATAGAATAGTTTGTATACCTTGACCCTCCATGCTTATTAACACTGCAAGCTGGATGAACACCTCCCTTGACCCTCTATGCTTATTAACACTGCAAGCTGGATGAACACCTCCCTTGACCCTCCATGCTTATTAACACTGCAAGCTGGATGAACACCTCCCTTGACCCTCCATGCTTATTAACACTGCAAGCTGGATGAACACCTCCCTTGACCCTCCATGCTTATTAACGCTGCAAGCTGGATGAACACCTCCCTTGATCGGCTTTTGGATATGATCATCCCTTGCTAGATGCAAACACTATTGATCATTTTTATGGCTTCCTCGATACATTTTCTATTGCCTTTCTTTGTCAAGGTCTTTGAGTGCAATATGATCGGTAATTTTAAGGCACTGTTCTAATATGAAATAGTATGAATTAAACGTTGTACCTCTTATGGTGGTTTTGCTACCACGTATGGTGATTTTATCAAAAATTGAATGATTTGTTTTTGCTTAGCCACTCTACTAATGTAATATATTATTGAAGCTGTTGTTAAAATGTGCATAAGATATAACTAGGTTTTTTATGTCATGACATAAAATCAAGACACACAATAGTGTGTCGTGTGGCCAAGTACACAGTGTGGGTGTGATAGACAAGTGTGAATTTTACAGGAACCAAGAAAACGCCATTTTCACACATATGTGGCTTGATAGTGCCTGACCAGAAATTAACCATTTTTGCTCCTTCGGGGTATGGTACCTCCCATTTCTAATTTGAGCTGAATCAGCTAAGCCATCACTGAGATATGTACCTTAAAAGTTCATCTTAGTTCCTTCGTATGTTTCTTCTTCTTTTTCTTCTTAGTATAGTGGCACAGCACAAAAATCATGCACTTTTTCACAAAAACAAAAGTGAAGCTGAAAGTGAAAAGTTAGTGAAACTGTCCACATACATAAGTAGTACCACTAATGAAATAATTTTTTTGATATAGTGCCATCACAGATTTGACCTTTGGTGACCTTTATGGTCATTTTTGCCCTAAAAAATTGATTATTTCTGTCTTCATCTCCCTGAGGTATTAATTAACTTGTTAAAATGTGGTACCAAAATAACAATCTTGTTGAATGTTAATAGGTGATTTCATTCCAAAGTTATGATCATTTATATTACCCATGAATTTTGAAATAATTTACCTTCCCATGGATAATTTACACCCCAAGGGCAGGTAAACTCAAAGAATTTAGCAGCTAATAAAAGCAATCATAACTTCAAAATGAAATGACCTATCAACTTCAAATAAAAACCAGTTGTTTTGCTCAACAAGACCTTTACTTTGGTACCATGTTTCAACACGTCAATTAATGCCTCAGGAAAATACAGACAGAAATGGTTAAATTTCTGTGCAAAAGTTGCCACAAAGGTCAAATTTGTGATAAATACAGCAGCTAACTTCCTCACTAGGGCGGATTTCGCACCTAGCATTTAGCAGTGTCCTGGGCTGCCCTGTTTATCAAATTATCACCAAACTATGTATAGCTCTAATGCATGCCATATAGCAGTAGTGCACGCAGGCCAAGCGGACGTAGTTTATAAAGAGTTTAAAGTTTGATTTGAAGTAATGTCCCCGTTTACACGTGTAAGAAATTATTTTATATATGTGAGTGTTTCTATCTATAAAATATTCCACTATAGGATGCAGAGGTGAATCACTTGGAAGCCATGCTATCACATCCCAATGAGTGGGTGGAGCAGTGGCACATCTTACAACCTGATGGTGACTTCAGAGATGTCACTAAGAGTAATGAGGACACACTACAGGCTAGTGGTAGTTATGATGTAACAAGGAGTAGTCCTGATGATGATGGTGAGAAGAGTGATGGTGGTAATGAGCAGACATTACAAGACAAGGACATTGGATCTAAACCAGTTCTAGCATTCTCTGGTGCAGAGCCAATAGTTGCTGTCAATCCAGGTTTCAAATCTGGAGGTGCAGCTGCATTTTCTCAACCAGTAGAGGACAAAGGTTTTGTTGATATGGACGAACATCAGTTTAAAACATTAACTGAGGAGGACACCAAGATGAATCAAGGTGATGGAGAAACTGCTTCACCAGTAAAGTCTAGTGGAGTAAAGAAAGTGAGTCCACACATGTCTGTGTTACATATGGTGATCATGTGATCCCTATAGCAAGTATCACTTGCATTATTGGATGGTGATGATGATCAAACGTTACCCTCTGAAAAGAATAACAGTGCCAGTTTTGTTAGTGTGAGTGATGTGTGGTGTGCTATATGTTACCACATGCTACCAATGGGAGTGTAGCTTGCACAAGGGGTAGCCAACGTCTTGGGACTCTCGTACACTATCTGAGAAATCCATTAAATATTTAGAAATCCCAAATCCCGATTCATGTACAAAATAGGTTATTCTCGTTTTCGTCCATTCGTGAGTTCAATTACGGTCGCCGCTCTATACAACGTTTCAAATTGACAGTGTAAAAGTACACCTGTGTCTCATCTGAAGTTCCCAGCTACTCTCTCAGGTGTCCTTTGCAAGTAAAAACATCACCGTAAAAAGTGAAAATAGAATTATATTGTATTACCAAATATATTTTAAATACAGAAATATTTTTGAAATACTTAAATATTGGGACTCTTGTACACCATGTTGGGTTTTTGCGTGGGCGCTGGCTACCCCTTGAGCTTGCATCACATGTTAATTGTTGTTATAAACATGTAGGTTCTATACATATGTATATCAGTTGTATAATAGCCAACTTTATTATTTGAAGTAGTTGCATATGAAAATACAAAATAACAACATGCTGTCAAGGGATATCATTAGTGCAGGGAAACAAGTAGTGTACTACAGTGTAGTAATGATAGGCGCTGCTGATGTGGTGACTATTATCATTTTATACAGTCTCATATAATTTTAGCTTGAATGCACAGCATACATAAATGATTGTAGATTAATAGTAATGTGCTGTGGTTGAGTGGAATAGCGGTATAAGAATAATTAAGGACCTTTAAATTTTATTGCTGATAAATCAGTTTACTTGTGCAGACCATTTCTTAATATGGTCATTGTTACTATTTATAGTTACTGTCTGTCCCATTGGACAATACAGACATGCAAAGTGTCTACAGTGGATCAGTGATGTATACTCATGATGAGGTTACTGGGGAGATCCAGATGGGTGTGTCATATTCTGACACAGAAAATACCCTCCAGGTGTCAATCAACAAGATCCGAGGACTAACTCCACCCAATAAGATTGATGGGAACCATACTAGCCCGTATGTTACCTTATTTAGTAATTGACTGTATTTGTTATAATGATGCTTGCTGAATGTTACTTTCTTTAGAAACACTGTAACCCCATACATTCATACAGTATGCATATATGTGTGTTTATGTATACATGGTACATACCACTCAAATGCAACATTGTCTCGCGAGAGTGCAAGCAATTAAAAAGCTTGCTAATTAAAAGATGTGGTACCTGTTTTGCTCTCACGTATTCATCCCAATCAAAATGGGATGAATACTTGCAAGCAAAATGGGTGCCACACCCTTTAATTAGCGGGTTTTTAATCGCTTGCACTCTCACTAGATGATGTTGCATTTGAGCATTATGTACCATATGTTGTGCTAGGTAAGTAGGTAGGTACGTATGTAGTATGTATATAGTGTAAAAAGTGACTTTATTATTACCTGTATACAGTGTTAATACACTAAACTGTTTATCAAGACACACGGTAGTGTGTCGTGTGGCCCAAGAAGCCGGCGCGCCACACCGTGAGTATATTTACAGGAAGAAAGTAAATGCGATTTTCACACCTTTGTAGCTCCGTGATTCCTTATCCGATTGAAACCAAAGTTGCTACAGAAGTGCCGGCTAGGTAGGGGAGTCCACATTCCAAATTTGAAGAAAATCACTCCAGCCATTTCCGAGATACTAGCGGCCAAAGTTTGGGTTTTTTTTCTTCGTTTTTTCTTCTACTCCTTTTCGCACACTTTGCAAAATCCGCCATAAAACATGAATGCGTGCTCCAATTGGGCTGAATATTGGCACACTTAAAGGGCTCATTAAGGCGAATCTCAGTACCAAGTGTGGTAGGAATCCGATGAACATTCACGGAGTTATGACCGATTATTTGCGTAAAATTAGGTCGAAGGTCTGTCACACCCACAGGGTAAACTGCTTGAAGGAATGAGCTGAAAATTGCTATGTAGATGGAGTAACTATTGCAGGAGTGCCTTTTTGCGGTTTGAAAGGAATCCAGTTAAAGGCCATCGAGATATGACACAAAACCCAACCTGTGTCAAAATTACGCGATCGATTTTTATGAATAAAAAACTATTAGTTTTCACGCCTACCAGGCAAACCGCTTAGAGCAGTGAGCTGAAAATCGGTGTGTAGCTGGAATAATTATCATAGAAAGTCCTTGCAGTAGTACAGAAGAATCGGAGTACAAACCACAGAGTTATGATTCCAAAGCCAACTACGTGTAGCATATGGGAGATCGAGATACTCTAATAGAACAGTCACCCTAATAGAGCATTCAGCTACGTTTATAATTTACTCCATTATAGAATTATATTACATTGCAAGTTGTTCTGTAGGGAGTTCAACTACAAATAAGTCAACCTGTAGTCAGATCAGCTAGAAGAAGGTACCTAATAGAGAGTTCAGCTACAAAGAAACCATTATGTAGAGAGTTCAGCTGCAAACAAATCACCCTGTAGAGAATTCAGTTACAAACATATTGCCCTGTAGAGAGATCAGCTAGAAGAAGTTACCTTGTAGAGAGTTCAGTTACAAAGAAACCATCGTGTAGAGGGTTCAGCTGCAAACAAATCCTCCAGCAGAAAGTTCCACTATGAACAGATCACCCTGTAGAGAGTTCGGTTAGAAAAAAGTCATCCTGTAGAGAGATCAGCTAGAATAAGTCACCTTGTAGAGAGTTCAGTTACAAAGAAACCATCGT
Source organism: Dysidea avara (assembly GCF_963678975.1). Lineage (NCBI taxonomy): Eukaryota > Metazoa > Porifera > Demospongiae > Dictyoceratida > Dysideidae > Dysidea > Dysidea avara. The sequence goes on along the minus strand of NC_089277.1, from coordinate 39,829,868 downwards.
GTAGAGGGTTCAGCTGCAAACAAATCCTCCAGCAGAAAGTTCCACTATGAACAGATCACCCTGTAGAGAGTTCATTTAGAAAAAAGTCATCCTGTAGAGAGATCAGCTAGAAGAAGTCACCTTGTAGAGAGTTCAGCTACAAAGAAACCACCGTGTAAGAGAATTCAGCTGCATACAAATCACCTGTAAAGAGTTCCGCTAGAAAGAAGTCACCCTGTAGAGAGATCAGCTAGAAACAAGTCACCCTGTAGAGAGTTCAGCTAGAAGAATTACATTGTAGAGAGTTCAGCTACAAAGAAACTACCATGTAGAGAGTTCAGCTGCAAACAAATCGCCCTGTAGAAAGATCAGCTAGAAGAAGTTACCTTGTAGAGAGTTCAGCTACAAACAAGTTATCCGGTAGAGAGATCAGCTAGAAGGATCACCTTGTAGAGAGTTCAGCTATAAAGAAATCACGCTGCTTCATCTTTTCTTCATCCTGTGGTAAAGAAAAGGATGATATGGCCGGCTTTGGGGTATACAAATACAAAAAGAAGTGAAATCTAATCCAAAACAGCCAAGCTGTAAAAAAAAGAGTGCGGCCCTCAGAAAGGCTATGGTGAAAAAAGATGTGAAATCCAAGGTGGTGGCCAAGAAATGGCTGTGATGGTAGGTTAATGGTAAAAAATTTAATAACAACAATTAAGGTGAATTTTGTGCCGCTTGGTCTTGGCACAAAATTCACCTGAATTGTCGTTATTAAAATTTTTACTACCATCACAGCCATTTCTTGGCTGCCACCTTGGATTTCACATCTTTTTTCACCATAGCCTTTCTGAGGGCTGCGCTCTTTTTTTTACAGCTTGGCTGTTTTGTATTAGATTCGTACTACATCCCATATTATCTCATGTTATCCCATGTTACTGTAGTTATGTGAAGACTTATCTACTACCTGACCAGAATAAGTCAACTAAGAAGAAGACTTCAGTTAAGGAAGGAGTTGATCCCATCTTCAATGAAACCATTAAGGCAATAACAGTCATTACATGTGGTGATGCTTACCAGTAGATATTATCTAATCAAAAACAGCCAAGCTGTAAAAAAAGGTGCGGACCCCAAAAAAACCGTGGTGAAAAAAGATGTGAAATCCAAGGTGGCGGCCAAGAAATGGCTGTGATGGTAGGTTAATGGTAAAAATTTTAATAATGACAATTCAGGTGAATTTGGTGCCAAAACCAAGCGGCACAAAATTCATCTGAATTGTCGTTATTAAAATTTTTACCATTAACCTACCATCACACCCATTTCTTGGCCACCACCTTGGATTTCACATCTTTTTTCACCTTGGCCTTTTTGGGGGCTGCACCTTTTTTTACAGCTTGGCTATTTTTGATTAGATATCAATTCTTTTTGTATTTATATACTGCAAAGCCGGCCAATGGCTGGCTTTGGGGGTTTTTTTAACCCATGTGTTTTTTCTTTACCACAGGAAGAAGAAAAGAACTTAAAGAAGATTTTTAATACTTCTTGATTTTATTAGTAATTATACAAATTATATACATATATTTATTACATGCCCATCATTCCCCACAGGATATTATTTTGCAGCTGATCTCTCTACTGGGTGACTTGAAATGTAGCTGAACTATCTATAAGGTGACCTCTTCTAGCTGATCTCTCTACAGGGTGATTTGTTTCTAGATGAACTCTCTACAGGTGATTTGTTTGCAGCTAAACTCTCTACATGGTGGTTTCTTTGTAGCTGAACTCTCTACATGATGGTTTCTTTGTAGCTGAATTCTCTACAAGGTGACTTCTTCTAGCTGAACTCTCTACAGAGTGATTTGTTTGCAGCTTAACTCTCAGAGTCTACATGATGGTTTCTTTGTAGCTGAACTCTCTACAAGGTGACTTCTTCTAGCTGAACTCTCTACAGGGTGATCTTTTTGTAGCTGAACTCTCTACAGGGTGATTTGTTTGCAGCTGAACTCTCTACATGATGGTTTCTTTGTAACTGAACACTCTACAAGGTGACTTCTTCTAGCTGATCTTTCTACAGGGTGCTTTCTTTGTAGCTGAACTCTCTATATGATGGTTTCTTTGTAGCTGAACTCTCTACAAGGTGACTTCTTCTAGCTGAACTCTCTACAGGGTGATCTTTTTGTAGCTGAACTCTCTACAGGGTGATTTGTTTGCAGCTGCACTCTTTACATGATGGTTTCTTTGTAGCTGAACTCTCTACAAGGTGACTTCTTCTAGCTGAACTCTCTACAGGGTGATTTCTTTGTAACTGAACTCTCTATATGATGGTTTCTTTGTAGCTGAACTCTCTACAAGGTGACTTCTTCTAGCTGATCCCTCTACAGGGGGATTTGTTTGTAGCTGAACTCTCAACAAGTAATTTATTTGCAGCTGACCTCTTTATGTGGTGGTTTCTTTGTAGCTGAACTCTCTACAAGATGACCTCTTCTAGCTGATCTCTCACCAGGGTGATGTGTTTCTAGCTGAACTCTCTACTGATGATTTGTTGCAGTTAAACTCTCTACATAGTGGTTTCTTTGTAGCTGAACTCTTTACAAGGTGACTTCTTCTAGCTGAACTGTCTACAAGGTGATTTCTTTGTAGCTGAACTCTTTACATGATGGTTTCTTTGTAGCTGAACTCTCTACAAGGTGACCTCTTCTAGCTGATCCTTCTACAGGGTGGTTTGTTTGTAGTTGAATTCTCTACATGGTGATTTGTTTGAGGCTGAACTCTCTACATGGTGGTTTCTTTGTAACTGAACTCTCTACAAGGTAACTTCTTCTAGCTGATCCCTCTACAGGGCAATTTGTTTGTGGTTGAATTCTCTACACGGTGATTTGTTTGAGGCTGAACTCTCTACATGGTGGTTTCTTTGTAGCTGAACTCTCTACAAGGTGACCTCTTCTAGCTGATCTCTCTACAGGGTGATTTGTTTCTAGCTGAACTCTCTACAGGTTATTTGTTTGCTCTCAGAGTCTACATGATGGTTTCTTTGTAGCTGAACTCTCTACAAGGTGACTTCTTCTAGCTGAACTCTCTACAGGGTGATCTTTTTGTAGCTGAACTCTCTACAGGTTGATTTGTTTGCAGCTGAACTCTCTACATGATGATTTCTTTGTAGCTGAACTCTCTACAAGGTAACCTCTTCTAGCTGATCTCTCTACAGGGTGATTTGTTTCTAGCTGAACTCTCTACAGGTTATTTGTTTGCAGCTAAACTCTCTACATGGTGGTTTCGTTGTAGCTGAACTCTCTACAGGTTGATTTGTTTGCAGTTGAACTCTCTACAGGGTGATTTGTTTGTAGCTGAACTCTCTACAGGATGGTTTCTTTGATATTGAACTTTCTACAAGGCAACTTTTTCTAGCTGATCTCTCTACAAGATGACTTCCTCTAGCTGATCTCTCTATAGGGTGACTTGTATCTAGCTGAACTATCTACAGGATGATCTGTTCATAGTTGAACTCTCTACAGGTTAATTTGTTTGTAGCTGAAACCTCTTGTTTCAAACTGATCTCACTGTAGCATAACTTCTTTGTAGCTGAACTCTCTACAGAGTGATTTTTTTTGTAGCTGAACTGTATATAGGGTGATTTGTTTGTACCCGAACTTTCTACAGGGTGATTTGTTTATAGCTGAATGCTCTGCAGGGTGATTTGTTTGTAGTTGATCTCTCTACAGGGTTTCTTTGCAGCTGAGTTCTCCACAGGGTGACTTCTTCTAGCTGAACTCTCTCTTGTTTCTAGCTGATCTCTCTACAGAGTAACTTGTTTGTATAGCTGAACTCTTTACAGAGTAGTATTTTGGTTGTTGAACTCTCTACACGGTGACTTGTTTGTAGCAAAATTCTTTACAGAGTGACTTGGTGGTAGCTGAATTCTCTACAGAGTGAGTTATTTGTAGCTGAATTCTCTACAGAGTGACTTACTTGTAGCTGAACACTGTATAAACTATAAAGTGACTTGTCTGTAGCTGAACTCTCTTCAGGGTTACTTGTTTGCAGGTGATCTCTATACGGTAACTTGTTTGTATAGATGAACTCTTTACAGGATAGTTTCTTTGTAGCTGAACTCTCTCCACAGTGACTTGTTTGTAGCTGAATTCTCTAGAGAGCGTAGCCGAACTCTCTACAGGGTGCATGACTTGTTTATAGCTGAACTCTCTTCAGTGTGACTTGCAATGTTATGAATCACTACAGCGATATATTTGTAGCTGAACTCTCTATAGGGTGACTTGCTTCTTGCTGAACTGTCTATAAGATTAACTGTTTGCAGCTGAACTCCCTACAGAATATGGTAATAGAATTCTATAATGGAGTAAATAAATTAGCTGAATGCTCTATTAGGGTGACTGTTCTATTAGAGTATCTTGATCTCGCATTTGCTACACGGAGTTGGCTTTCGAATCATAACTCAGTGGTTTGTAATCCAATTCTTCTATACTACTGCAAGGACTTTCAATGAAGATTATTCCAGCTATACACCGATTTTCAGCTCATTGCTCTAAGCGGTTTGCCTAGTAGGCGTGAAAACTAATACTTTTTTATTCCTAAAAATTGATCGCGTAATTGTGACACAGGTTAGGTTTTGTGTCATATCTCCGTGGTCTTTATCTCGATTCCTTTCAAACCACCAAAAGGCACTCCTACGATGGTTACTCCATCTACATAGCAATTTTCAACTCATTCCATGAAGCGGTTTACCCTGTAGGCGTGACAACAAATCGATCTTGTTTTACGCGAATAATCGGTCATAACTCCTGAATCATTCACCGGATTTGCACCAAATTTGATGCTAGGATTCGCCTTTGTACTCCCCTTCTGTGTGCCAAATGTCAAGGCGATCGGAGTACGCGTTTGCGTTTTATAGCAATGTTTGCAAGTGTGCGAAAAGACAAAGAAGAAAAAAAAACGACACTTTGGCCACTCGTATCTCGGAAATGGCTTGAGTGATTTCCTTCAAATTTGGAATGTAGACTCTCCTAACTGGCAGGCAACTCTGCAGCAAAATTGGTTCCAATCGGATGAGGTATCACCGAGATACAAATGTGTGAAAATGACGTTTTCTTTCTTCCTGTCAATATACTTGCGGTGTGGCGCGCCGGCTTCTTGGGCCGCACGACACACTATCGTGTATCTTGATGTGATGTCACTATTACTATAGTATCCAATCAAACATCAAGAACTGTCCAACCATACCCTCAAGGTGGGGGTGTGGCATAATGACTTGTTCTTGGGGGAGGTCACTCTACCATTGGACAAAGTTGACTGGTCCAACCCTTCTGATAAGTGGTATGGACTGGAAGAACAGGTACGTTACTAGTTAATGTGCATTTTGATTGTGTTCAAATTGTCCATACTTCACATTCCATGGAATGTATAACCTGTATAACCTGTATAGCCTGTATAACCTGGATACGGAATACAGATAATTCATGCATAATCAAAATTCACTGTAGAGATCATGTGCACCACATCTTGAGATTACGATTACATTCCTTCTATCTAAAAGGAGTGGGCAGTCAGAATAGCATCTTCAGTAGTTTGGAATTGTAGTTCTAAGCAGGTATACTCTGTGTGTGCATGCATGGGAAAGTTTGTTCATTCATGACATTTCCTCAATTAGCCGACGTAATGGTCGACGATCTCTTTGCGAACGTACAGCATTGTTTGTGCTTGTTACAGTATCCATGACTTCATCAGGCTCCTCCTCATTATCCACCATCAAAGGTATACGGTTATTAGAGTTAGATGCTCTGTTAGATGTCAGGCTTTCTAGCGATGGCTGAGTATCCGAGCGAGGTTTAAATGATCTACATGAGTTTGCCTATTGTACCCATCAACATTAACTTCGTATGCCAGTGGAACAAGCTTGCATACTACGTTAGCAGGGACCCACTTGCTAGGCCTCAAGTCACGAAGGTATACTGCTTCTCCCATCTTAAAGGTACGGTACCGCCCAAGTGTAACATCGCACTCGCTCCCACACGTGCAATTACACGTGATTAAAAAACTTGCTAAAAAGTGAACATGGCACTTTTTTGATTGTGAGTCTTCATCCCTCGAATCAATGGATGAACACTCACAATCGAAAAAGGTGCCATGCCCCTTTTAGCGAATTTTTTGATCACGTGTAATTGCACGCGTGCGAGCGAGTGCGACATTACACTTGGGCGGTACCATATGTGCCAAATTACCTCTGCTCTGTGGCAACAGCCATTCTTTGTGACAGACATGAATGGACAACCAGGACAAGAGACAGCCTTGTCCTAGGTGCACGACCAAGCGAGATCTCTGCTGGGGTTCGACTATAGTATGTTCATGCTGAGCTGAATCCTGAAAAACAGCTAAAAATTAAAAGTGGATTTTTTCTCAACAGAGTTAACATTTCAGCCAACCAGATGATTATTGGTAACAGCAAAGGTGTCAAAAACAGACACGTATGGTTTGGCTCCATTACAAGTTTGAGAAAGGGCTGTAATGGCCACTGTACTTATATGGCTTCCCCATAGGAAATGTATTGTGAAAATTTTGATTGGCCATAAATATTATGTCACACATTTGAACAAAAAGATTTTGAAATATTTTTAGTGGGTCAAGGAGTACTACAAATGAGCCAAATTTCAAGATCGTGTGTAATTGCATCCATGAGTTATTAAATGTTTTTGAGGATTCAGCTCAACGTGAACATACTATAGTTACTACGAGAGGGTATTATGATAACCTGCTAAAAACTTTGCTAGTTTTGTTTCAATGGTGTCCTGCTTGTTTGCCTTGTCTTGCTTTACTGATTTAACCATGTTTTCTGCCAACCCGTTGGATGAGGGGTGGTATGGTGACACTCTACAATGGGTGATACCATTGTTGGTATTAAAATGATGAAACTCTGCAGACAAAAATGGTGGACCATTATTGGACACCAGTGTCACAGGAAGCCCGTGTGTTGAAAATATACACAGTAACTTATCGGCGGTCTGTGCTGCTGACATTGAACTCACTACAAGCACCTTTGGCCATTTTGAGTAAGCATTTACAGCCACTAATAGTAGCCAGTTCCTCCATTGAGCATGGTCAATGTATACACGTTCCCAAGGATCCTAAACATGGGTGCGCCAGTGCTACTGGGGGAGACAAAGCAGTTAGGGAGCACTGGTGACATTTCCTGGCCAAGTCTTCAATAACTGAGTTAAGCTGGGGCCACCAAATATAACTTCTGGCCAAAGCTTTCATGCGACACACTCCCAAATGATTGCTGTGGAGTTCCTCAAGCAGCTGTGCACGGAACACATCTGGAATCACCACTCTACTGCCCCAGAGTAGTCAGCCGTCTATCACTGCGAAAGTGTTGCGCCTATTGTAGTAGGGCAAGAGTGATTCATCCCTTTTACCTGGCCATCTGCCATGTTGCACAGCTTTAATCACAACAGATGATACCTTGTCTCATTGTGATGCCTTGGCAATCTGTGAAGCACACACTGGTAACTGTTCTGTGTCAACAATCACATGTACTATCTTAGCCCCATCACATTCCTCAGTGGCACTAGGCAGTCTAGATAAACGGTCTGCACAGTGGTTCTGGGTGCCTGCAGTGTGCTCAACATTGTATTGGCATGCACTTAACACAAGTGCCCAATGTTGCATCCTCACAACTGCAAGGGGGTATGCCTTCCTTTTCACCTAGAATCTTACATAATGGTCTGTGATCAGTCACTAATGCAAAGCCTCTCCCATACAGGTACTGATGAAATCTACGAACACTGAAAATGATTGCCAACACCTCTCGTTCAATCTGCATAGAGGTTTGCTTTGCTACACTAGGCATTGGAGCTGAGGCATCACAAAACAGCTTGATTGGCTTCTTCACATCAAAGTGGATGAGCATACTTCCTTCACACAAGGTTGTTGTCACAAAAGCCTTTTGGTGTTTTGCTTTCCAAATCCATGGGCTGTTCTTATGCAATAGCTGGTGGAGTGGGTGCAGGTTGTGAGCTAGTGCAGGAATAAATTTGGAATTTTACGTAATCATTCCCAGGAATGATTGAAACTCTTGTTTATTTTGAGGGGCAGGGGCCTCTTGAATTACTCTCACTCGACTTTGTGTTAGTTTGATGCCGTTGCTGGAAATTAGATGGCTCAAAAACTCTAATTCATTTTGAAAGAAACACACATTTTGTCTTGTTCAGGTGCAGACTATACTAGCGAATTTTATGCAATACTTGCTGTAAATTGGCCTCATGTTCAGCACAAGTCTGGCCCGTAATTAGGATGTCATCAATAAAATAAACCACTCTTGGAATACCATGCAGAACTTGGGCTATGGCTTTTTGCCAAAGTGCTGGGGCCGTAGAAATCCAAAAAGGGAGTTCTGGTGTATTGAAATAACCCGATGTGTGTGTTGATGGTAAGCAGGGGCTGGCTACTTTCCACAACTCACATCTGTTTATAGGCCCGAGAAAGATCCAATTTGGAAAAGGATTCCCCATTGGCTAGGGTACTGAACATTTCTTCAGGGGTGGGTAAGGGGTACACCTGTGGTGAGATCACTGGATTCACAGACACTTTGGAGTCTCTAAAAATATGAATACCCCATCACTCTTATTTACAACAACAATTGGTGCAGCCCACTCACTTTGTTCCACTGCAATATGAGCTCCCCTTCCGTAACTTGAGCCTGTAGTGCTGCCTCCACTTTGTCCTTCAGAGCAAATGGTATTGGCTGGTGGCAATGAAATCTGATGGATCGACAGTGATTGTAGCCTCAATCCCTTTCAGTAACCCCAACTCTTCACTGAAAATGCAGAATATTGATTAAATAGAGATTCTAATTACAAGGTACTGATGCATATCTTGTGGTTCTGGGTAGTCTGTTTCAGTAATTCAGACACATTGAAATTAACAAGGTACATCCAGTCTGTGCCAAACAATCCACTACAATGAAAGTTGCTTGAATTTCATGATCATAAATTTGCATATCCACTTGGCACTTTCCTTTCACCACTAAGGGAGTCTGATCACATTGCCGCAAGGTTACTGTGGTTGGCAAAAAGCTGCAAGCTGCTGCCATCTGGTTTTGGTACAAAGTCCATGGGATGGTGGAATGTTCAGCTCCTGAATCACCCTCCATTTCAATGGCAATACCATTAATGCTCATGTTCACAGTAAATTTGTGGTTAGGGTTCTTCAATTGATAGGGTTAGGGTTCTTCAGGTAACCATCATCACTTCACTTTCAACATAGTGTTCTTCAACCACCTCTTTATCCACTTCCACATCATCTTGTAGTTGGTGTAGCCATAGATTATATATTTGTTACCTGGGATATGAAACATAGCGGCACGCTCCAATAGCACCCGTACATTCCAAAATTCCAATCCGCGTTGTTAATTATTTTTATGCGCTCCATGTTCTAGTTCAGTGATAAGGCAAAACTGTTAACTCTACTTCATTGTTTGTTCATTTAAAAGTAAGAAAGAGACCGTGCTACTGAAAAGAAGTGGTCAATTCGGCCTTGTTTTGACGTTTCTACGCAATTTGTAAGAAACTGATGGGAAGTGGGTACAGCCTATTTTTGTGTACCAATTTCATTGCGTTAATGTCTCTGTTTAGACTGTTTAATGCTTTTCTACAGTAAAAGACTCATGTAAGATTTGTATTACTTGGTTAGTTTATCAATTTCAGACTGGGATGTCAGGTTGTGCGTAGGTGTTTGCAAGAGATGCTATTTAGAATTTTATTGGAAAGCAACTGCCGTACTGTATTCCAACACAGGAAGGAAAAATATCCAGTGACAGATTACAATGAGGACAGAGCTGATCTACGAAACAGTGAGATTAACAACATATTTGGAACACCTTAGAAGCACAAGAGGTGGATGGTTTAACAAAAAAAAAAACAGTCAACGTATATTGCCGAGAAATTTGTAGCAGAACCTGAATGAATGAAGTGACCTAAAATATATTGAAGCTGTAAAAAATATTTCTGTACTGGTGCGAATGAGACCATGGACAAATTTCCTGGTTATTAAGGGTGTTTGCAGTATCCTAGTACACTTAATCTTGTCAAACAATAATGGCGATAATACTGTACAGGTCATTCACAAATGGTGGTCTCCACTGACCACCTGATGATAGTTCAAAATCTATAGCCACTATACTGGCTTATATTGTTAACTGTAAACCATGCAGTGGTAAAAATATTGAAATTGTTGCACATCAATGCATCATGAAATCTTGTAATGCTAATAACTTATTTATTGTACTGGACAGTCAGTAATTACTGATGCATCCAGGGGGACCAGCCCAACTTATGCTGTAGTATTATAGGTATGTATTACAAATTTATGTTGTTGCCCGGGCCATGCTCTGAAGTTGCATTCGTGATTGGTCAGACTCAGCTAAAAGACATGCCAAACCGTCTGTGTAGTGCATACATACAATTTATTCTGTAATTCACATCTGTGATGCAAGATGAAATAATTCTACTGGTGAGAAATATGGATATGCTATGGTCCAGATGTGCTCTAAAATACTGGTTGTCACATGAGATTCAGGATATGATGCAGCTCCACCAATTCGTACACTCATGCCTGTCGTATATCTGCTCAGGAATGTAGTATCATGGAAGTCCAGTACATAGCAGTGTCATCAATTAATGGCAGATCCGTCAGATTACCTTGTTCAGAGACCTTGCCAGCGACTACTCAGAAAACTACTCAGGCACCCCACCCTTCTGAATTGTGAGATAAAACGCTTAACTCCAGTTAAGCTGCAAATACACAATTTAACTTAATGATTTATACACTAATTCACCTTCAGATGCTTCTTTTAGCCAGTCTTTTACGTTCTTCTCATCACATGCATGTTACTATAGTACATTCTAATTAAGCGCATTAACGATGCGGAGTATCAAAAGCGAAGTACTCTGTTTTATATCCCGGGTAATGAATACATAATCTATGGTGTAGCTACCACTGGCTTTTGTGGTCTTAGTACATGTAAACTTCTTAACTATGTCCGCCTTCTGTCTCAATCTACATACTCGGGCTACATGACCCAGCTTCTGACAAAAATGACACTTGGCATTGCAAAATCTGCAAGTACTGGCCATATGGCCTTAACCCCCACAATGGTTACACAGTCCTCTAAAGGTAACAGCATTGGTGTCCCCCTCACTTACTGGCATTGTCTCCTCAGACTTTCCAGTTTGCATACTTTCACACTCCTTAGTGACAGCCTCAATAACCCTAGCTCACTGTAACATTGAGTCTGCAGTCATGTCTGCCTGGCATAACAGTTCTTGCTGACATTAGGAATCATGGAGCCCACAAACAAATTGGTCTCTGATCGCTGTCTCAAGGTAGAAACCAAAATTACAGGTTTTCGCCAGAGAGTGTAATTCTGTGATAAAGTCTGTTACTGATTCATTGTCATGTTGGTATTGTTTGAAAGTTTTGCAGTGCTCTGCTATTTCAATAGCCTTAGGATGGAAATGTCCAGTGAGACATTCCAGTATACTGTCCGTCATAAGTTCTCCCACTGGCGTAGGGCTTGCCAATACTTTGAGTTTCGTGAAGGTTGTTTTCCCCAATAACATAAGAAACAGAGCCCTCTTTTGATTGTCATCTTTGCCTGGTCTTATTTTGTTTGCCACACAGTAGATCTCAAAACGTTTGCTGAAGTCCACCACTGAATCCTTCCATGGGTCAAATTCACAAATGCTTCCATACGCCATCCTCGTCACCGAAATGTTGTATCTTTACACCCCATTTCACTACAATGTAGCACACTCTAATTCATACACACCACATACACACATGCGTACATTAGTATGTGTATATGTGTATATATACAACATAAATGTTGTGATGTTGTATATTTTGCTTCACTCACAGAGCCACGATGATACCAGTCCGTCAAACGATCGTGGACAGTTAAAGGTGTCACTACAGTTTAACATTACCAATGACAAAAAACAGAAGGGAGATCTTGTGGTCACTATTTTCAGTGGTCATAATCTACTGCAAACTGAATTGACCTGTAACCCTGTAGTAAAATGGTGAGTAGTTTACTGACTAGTAGTTTTCAGATTAGTATACTGAGTAGTTTACAGACTAGCATACAGTGGATCCTCACTAATCCGAACTCCAGTAATCCGAACGCTCGATAATCCAAACAGTACAAATGACTGTTTTATTAGAGTATTTGCAAACAAATGTATGTTCTATTAGAGTAATTGAATTAGGTTCTGTATATAGTCAATGGGTTCACTAATCCAAACAAATTCACTAATCTGAACAGACTTTTGTCAACTTGAGAACAGAGCTGTTCGGATTAGTGAGGATCCACTGTACTAGGTAGTTCACAGACTAGTATACTAAGTAGTTTACTAACTAGTATACTGAGAAGTGTTGGTTCATTCATGAACAGTCTATCCTTTCATCATTTGAGAGAAAATGTTTAATTTTTAAAATTTTCCATTACTACCATAGCTTTGGCGATGTACAGATCAAGACACGAGGATTTCTCCTACTACTGGTCAGTCTTAGGCATGCACTTGATTGGCTACTTGTGATACATCAACAGTAAGACAATAGGAAACAAGAAAGTCTGTCTTGAACTGTGCCTTCTGATAGTTTCTTAAAGCCTTTCTTGAATGTCTGTACTGCATGGTCCGTGGGCCCATTTGAGGAAGGGTGATATAGCGGAAATGGGATGTGACAAATGCCATTACAGTGACAAAATTGAGGGAACTCGCTGGATGTAAATTGAGGACCATTGTCTGAAACTATTGTCTTTGGGGGACTAAGCTGGGAGAATGTGGTTCTGAGAGGTTGGATAGTTGCAGTGGCAAATGTTGAGCAACTTTGAGTGTGCATCATTTATCACAAAGAAAGCGCAATTGTCCGTGGGATGTGGGTCCTACAAAATCAATGGAATGCACAACCAAAGTCACATAAGCCATTGCCATGAACACAAAAGAGAGACTGGAGGTGCTGGTTGGCTCTGTTGACAATGTGTGCAATTTCTAACAGTTTCTTGAATGTGCTTGTCATGTCAGGTCACCAAACAAACTGCTAAAGATTTCTTTCTAGCTCCTCCAGGATGCCTTCCATGTAATTCTGCCAGGATTTGGTCATGTGCCTGTCGTGGAATTAACACTCTATTGTAGTTATGTGAGTTCCCAGCATTTAACAAAATATGGCTTCATGTCATCATTGTTCACACTGTTGGGCCAGCCATATCTGATGAATTGAAGTATACCTTTGCTAAAAATGGATCTTTGATTTCAATTGAGCGATTGAGATGCATTGCAGGCCAAAGACATGAATCAAAGTATGCCAAAACTTGTGATGACAGCATGCGCAGTGACTTCTTTGAAGCATAAAATGCACCAAGTTTCTTTCTTCTCCCATTTCCAACTTTTTGTTAAGGAATACAATGGGATGAGTATATTCGGCAAAATATCTCGAATAGTACAACAGACCTATGTAAGACTTTAGAGTTGACTGATTAGATGGCTCAGGAGCATTCTGAATTGCTTGGATTTTCTCAAGCCTTCAGTATCAATTTGAGATCCCAAGTATGTTACTGAGAATCTCATTCTTGAGATGAAGACCTGTCTTTGCTGGACTGCTTCAAGGGTTGCTAAATATTCACTGTCAGTTTTGCCTGAATCTATATACAGTACTACATCCTTCAAGAGGTTTGCCATGATGCATTGAAATGCAGGGGCTTCAAAAAGTAGTCAGTTATAGTGAAACAAATTCCTCTAATAGTGGTACTTACTGATAGGTTTGGCTGAGATCTAGCTTTTGCCTCCTGCTATGCAAACAAGTCTTAAATCTTTGGGAGTGGGTACTTTTCAATTTGGTGAAATCACTGCATATTCTAATTGACCTACCATCTACTTACTATGCTGGAGAAATGGAGACGCCCACTCTACAAAATGAACTGGTTCCAGAAACCAAATAATTTACTGCAGTACACATCAAGTGAGGTACCTGTTGAGCCTTAGACTTTACCTGTGGGTCAACATACAACTGAGCTTCATGCAAGGGTGTGCTTAAAAGCTTCATTGAAAGCATGGCTATTGAGAGAGGACCTTAAATCACATTTCAGACAATGTATTTCAAAACAAAACTTTAGCAGCCGATCTCTCCCAACTAAACTAGGACCATTCCCTTAACTACTATCAGTGGTAACTGGGATGACTGATCATTGTATTGAATTCTGGCCTGCACAACATGTAACTGTTCATTAGATTAAGTTTTCATAAGGGAGCATTTACTTTTTATAAGCTAGTAATGGTATAATGGGATCAAAGATGAATAGAAAAATACATTTTGCTCACTGTGACTGGTCTGCAAGCTTACAAAGTGTTGAAGAGCCTAACCACTCTGACGAAACCTGGCAACACAGACTTGGTAGAAACATTATCGAACACTACAAACCAGTTCCTTCAGAGATAGTAAGACAATACCGCTTCAACACAAGAGTTCACCGCCTATGTATCAGAGCTGTGTGGTATGGCACAGTTTTGCAGTTTGGAGACAACCTGGGGACAATGCTCAAGGACCATCTTGTCTGCGGCATTAATGACAAGCTATTGAACATCATTTGCTAGCTGAATCATTACTGGAAAGCACTAGAACTAGCTCAGCCATGGATATCAATGTTTGTGAGATACAGGGGATAAACCAAGCAGTAGTTGGGAGACTTACATTTGCTGAGTGATAAGAGAACAGATTTTGTTTGCTGTAGATGTGGCCAACATGGTCATGGCCCATTTCTGTGTTCATTCCAAACTGCCAAATGTCACAAGTGTGGGAAGGTGGGGCACATACAAAACGTTTGCCAGTCAAAAAGGTCCTAATGGTTTTGTGGCTGCAGGTTAGTCAAAAGTAAGCAAAAAATATTCATCTGTCTGTGAGGAACCCTCTACTATGTTTAGAATCAGCCTTTGAGGAAGTGATTATAAATGATCAATCATTAGTAGACACAAGGTCAGCTGTTACCAGAGCACACATCCAAAAGCACATGGTCAATTGCATTGTCTGGTGTACTGTGACCACTCCTCTTTTCCTCCACGTAACTCCAATGTTTCCAATGTACACAGCCATCCTTGGCACCATGTCATTGTAACGTTACTAACATTGGCTAAAACACAAGCACACAATAGCACACTTCACTTTGAATATACCATAAGATTCTGATTAAAAGGAAACCGTACAGCAACATAATTACATAATAATCACATGAGCAATCAATATTACAACTACAGCTAACAGTTAGTTCAGTCTACCACAGGTATGTACTATGGTATTTTAATGTTGGTAGTAGGACTAATGGTCCTTGGATACAACCCCCGTCCTAGGATGGTGGTTGGGTTTGGTAAGTGTACAAGTTTCCAGAGTCCCACTGCAGCACTTCCAGTATTCGCAAATAAGAACCTGTGGTCTTATGTGAAATGTAAGAACATACCATGTACAATCTTTGAACATATTTATACTATATTCTTCAATTTTCAAACATCTAATCACTGATGCTATAATTATTATGTGATGCCCAACACGGATTTAGGAAGAAACGCTCATGTGAGACAAAGCTCATTACAACTATACAGGATATAGCTACACACCTCAATTCTGTAGATCAAGTTGATATTCTCTTTTTGGACTTCTCCAAGGCCTTTGACAAAGTGCCTCATGCACGGCTACTTCACAAGCTGGACTATTATGGAATCTGAGGGCTTTATTTAGAATGGATAAAAGACTTCCTCAGAGATAGATTTCAACAAGTAGTGGTAGACAGCAAGTTTAGTTTCCCATCTCCAGTACTTTCAAGTGTACCACAAGGATCTGTATTAGGCCCTCTTATTTCTGCTGTTCATTAATGGCTTACTTAGTAATATTGACTGTGCAGTAAAGCTCTATGCTGATGATGTTTTAATCTACAGAAGTATACATGACTCAAAAGACCATCAAATCCTGCAAGACTACCTTAACAAACTAACTCAATGGTCAACCATTTGGCAATTGTCCTTCAATCTTACCAAGTGTGAACATCTAATAGTTACCAACAAACCTTCTCCCTCTGTACATCACTATCAACTTAACAGTCAAAACATTAAGAAAGTGGAATCCGTAAAATATTTTGTCTTAATTATCTCACATAACATGTCTTGGTCTAAGCATATCCAGTAGCGGATCTAGGAATTTTCAGAGGGGGTTTCAGGTTCAGGAAGTTTTCAATAACCGATCCCACTCCAGCTGGGATTGTTATCTCAGTATTATATAGCTCAAAGGCCAATAGCTACATAGATCTATAGTGAATCCTAAAAATCACTCCAAAACATTGATTCATAGTTGATCCAGGCCTTCGCAGAAAGTTTTGAAGCAAAACAGCACTGAAACGATAATTATTTTTAGAGGCGCTTCAACGCGGTAATACCATTAGTGATTTCAAAGACAAAAGTCCTGTAGATCGGGAAATATTTGACAGTAAGAATATTTCGTGGTTGCCTCTACCAACAAAAATAAATTATGCAAAATGTTTTAACTTTTGAATATTTTCTATTTGTGAAATATTTTTTGGAGGTCGAGCTGCCAAAACCGAGGTTGAAGCACTTGAGGAATGAGTACCCTGTTGGAGAAGAAAGACTAATGGCCTACTGTCAGGGTTCCAATATCTTCCAGAATAAGTTTGCATATCACTGTAGCCGCAAATGTAATATAATTATAGTGTCTAGCTAGTGGTCGAGGCTGACCTCTGTCACAGCTGGGCATCCATCACAATTGCCCGTCCAATGTACAACAGGTACCCGTATATCAACTTTTATCGTATCTTGCACGTTCATTTCTGGACGAAATTATTTGCTGTACAGAAATATTCACTGGTAAAATATTTTCATGGCTTGGGCTGTCCGTGAAAATATAACACATCGAATTTATTTTTGAACTAAACAATCTCAAACGAAAATTTCCCGATTTACAGTAATGAAGTTTGGCCAGTAGAAAAGGTGCCAATGTGATACACTATGCATAACTGTTGGTGATTTTATCACTCACATGAATCGTAAATAAATTAGGGGTGCACACACGTTTTCAGAGGGAGTTTCAGCTGAAACCATTGCAGCCCCCCCCTGTATCCGCCACTGATATTTCAGAAACTGTTAGTCGAACAAATTCAGCTTTGGGGTTCTTTTGCAGAAACTTTGAGCAGTGCATGTGAGGTGTGAAAGCCAAATGTTATCTAACATACATACATCCTATTCTTGAGTATGTGACAGTAATTTGTTTCCCTCACACAAAAGCTAGCAAGCAGAGATGTTACAAAGGAATGCTGCTAGATTTGTGTTTGAAGATTATTTGAGACATTCAAGTGTTACAACTATGCTACACAAACTTCACTGACAAACATTGGAAAGAGAAGAGATGAACTAATGTTTCACAAAATCATCAATCATCAAGTAGACATCCCTAGCGATCACATCCTTCACATTACTCCTAACTCCACCCGTAGTAGCAGTAAGAAATATTTACACTTACCCTCCAGAATTGATCTCTTTTTTTTCCAGAGCTATTAGATTGTGGAATTCTCTTCCTGATCATGTTGTAGAAACTGACAATATTAACTTTTAAATAATAGTTAGACATCAAGGACCAGGGTTCTACAGGATTTAGAAAACTTGAAGGCCCTGGGCTGTAGCTACTAAGGGCCTGAGGGTTTTCTAAATCCTGTAGAACCTAGTGGTTCTTGACGTCTAACTGATTTAGACTACAACTCGTTGAGTTGACAGCTGCTTGTAAATGAGAAACATATCATTAGTTACTAGAAACAAGCTGTCTATACCTCCCTACGTGGTGGGACCTCAGCTAGTCTCGCGTATTTTTCCCGACGCCTACACAAAAGAAAAAAAGCGCTCAGGCTACGCAACACAAGGACCTAAGCGTGACTGTTGCTACCCATTTAAATGCCCATACGGTTCCAATGTTACAGGCACGTGCTGTATGTTTCGAAGCACTGGACTACAACACATTGTTGCTTTTGTTGTGCCTTGACAGCTGCTTGTAAAGTGTTGATTAGTACAAACAAGTAGAGGTACACCGATATGGAAATTTTCCAATACACCGATAACCGATATATTGGCTAAAACATTACCAATTCCAATATCGATACTGATATCTGAAAATAAAAGGTTTTTAGTATGACATTACAATAAATGTGTAAAAAATGTGGCAAAAAGCTTAAAAGGTGGTCACCAAAACCTATGTAAAGAAAAAAACTAAGAATAGTGAAAAGGTGATGATAAAAAGGTGTGCAAAAAAGAAGTGTAAGCACTTCAGAATTTGAACCCTGTCCATTATGAAAACCTGTACAACTCCAGTCTCACGCTTTGACCATTAAGTCAACTATAGCATGCATTGGACATTTATAGTACTTATGTGTAATATCTGCTCATATCTGCTAAAATGTCAACTTTTCACCGATACCGATATTGATATCGACGCACCTCTACAAACAAGCCCATTAATCCTCCCTCTAATTCATTACGGCTGTTACTAGCCAGTTAAATACCCATGTGTTGTCAATGTTACAGGTGCATAATTGACGTGTTTCGTATTGCCTAAGAGCGTGGTCTCTATTGAACATGACACGGCACTACAGGATTTAGAGACCACGTTTTCAGCCAATCAAATTTCAGTATCAAACTTGTAAATCTTACCTAAATTTAGCTACTAGCTAATCATGTACCTTATACTCGTTATTGAGGTCTTGTACATTACACAATATAATAATAAAGTCCTTCTACCTTTCTACTGGTATAATACTGCAAACCTAAGTACCACACTGATTTCATTACCAACCAAACTAATGGCTTGTCCATATTTACTAGTGCAAACAAACAAATAGTTTGTAGGAGGATTGCTGCAATGAGGTGACCTACTACGGCCTCATGGATGACCATGTAACTGTATTCTTGTTTTACTCTACCGGCCATGCCTTGTGCAGCTATGTTGCTGCTGCGGTCCTATGTACTACAGCTACACACAATTGTGACTGGATCTGCAAGAATCCCATATGTTAGTGAAAGCCTAATATTTTACAGTAGAATGCAAAATAAATGCAATGGGTGAAATATTTACAAAATTGAAAAAAATTCCATACTTTTTTGAGCACTTGTTTCGCAGTGAAAGAAAGTGGTAATGGCATATACCTTGGTACTATCGTGATCCCCAAAGCAAAAGGAGTTCGAAAATCTTTGTTTCTTGTCAGTGCTCCTACGGAGATGGAATATATGAGTGTTAGTCTGCCTGTATGTATGTATGTATGTATGTATGTATGTATGTATGTATGTATGTATGTATGTATGTATGTATGTATGTATGTATGTATGTATGTATGTATGTATGTATGTATGTATGTATGTATGTCTGTCTGTCTGTCTGTCTGTATGTATGTATGTATGTCTGTCTGTATGTATGTCTGTCTGTATGTATGTATGTATGTATGTATGTATGTACGTATGTATGTATGTACGTATGTATATATGTACATACATACGTATGTATGTGCTGCATATGTATGTATGTACAGTATGTATCATGTCCATATGTGTATACTCCTACATAGAAAAACAGCTATGCCGAAAATAGGAGTTTAAAATCAAATTCAATTCAAATTTGCATTGGACCAGGCGCATGCCCACAGCCGGCTGAAGTGGGCGCACACTTGGTTTACTGAAATTGTTTTCGTAAAAAATGTGTGTGTGTACCTATCTATGTTTGTCTGCACGCACCCACGTGAGCAAAATCGTTAAATAATGGTAAAAGTAGCTTTTACGTAAGGAGTAAAAGCGACATGAAGTCTGTATTAAACTTCTACACTGGTGAACTTTGCTCTGAGGTGGTTTCTTTTCGGCGTACTGAAATACGGGTGTGGCGACTTTCCTCAGACTTTGTAAACTACCTTCTCTTTGAGGTTTTCAGGCATTTAACAACTGAAAAGCAATGGTGAAGGCCTCGTACACTACCAGGAATAGCCTATCGCTTCGAGTTGAAAGGGGGTGTATCCCTTACGTACGCGAATGAAAATGAAGAGTAGCTTTGAGGCTTTGTCAAGAGAATGTGTGGGAAAAAACAAGATAGTCAAACTATAAAACAGTTTAGAAGATACTTCTGTGCGTAATATGTTGGTAAATGCGGTTTGTTTAGCAAGCGCTTCCTTAGCAGTGCATAGCAACGTAATTGAACGAATTATGGAAATTTCATGAATTATGAAATACGAGAATTAGCTAATAATATTATTGCACAACCCAAAACTGCCCTATTGTAAAATAGTAATACATAGTTGGTTAATTCATAGTAGCATACCCTATCTATGGTTAATTCCAGATGAGTTAGCTAGCTGCATGGCGCCTGGTTTTTAGAAGTAGCACAACATCAACTTGTTTTCTCACGTTTTTGCCTTCACCCTGGTTGTAGGAAGGGCCTGGAAGGCAAACGTACCAAGCAATGGATTCGCCTGTTCATGGAGAATCTGATCGTGTAAGTTTCATATCAGTAGAGGACTACATTTGTACATTATGGCCTTTTAATTACGTGCCTGTAGTTTATTTTTTGTATTGTCACTGTCCAAATCGATTTTCCTGTTGTTGCCACTTTTTAGCAGTGTATCTTTGAAAGTTCAAGGCTTCTAGAACTGAAACATTGGTTGACCATTTCTTTAGCTATCTAGATAGAGAAAATGTAACAAAATGGAATTTGCAAAATGCGCTAACATATGGGGTTCTTGCAGATTCGGTCACAATTTGTGTGTGTGTGTGTGTGTGGGTGTAGTGTGTGTGTAGTGTGTGTGTAGTGTGTAGTGTGTGTGTGTGTGTAGCTGGTAGTTTTAGTTTTAGTACATTATTCTGAGGGCCAAACAAATGCACAGCCATTTGCAGCTGGGTTGCCATGCAACTGCGGACCTATGTACTATATACAATTTGTTTTGTAAAGTTGGTTCAATTCACAATTCTATGCGCCAAGTTAGCACACAATTATGAGCACAATTTGCAACTAGATTGCCATGCAGCTGCATAAGTGTAGAAGTTATTTCATTCCTCTCATTGTAAATCCTGCAATAGCAGCAAATAACACACACACACATAACTGGTAACATGTGCAGCAAGCAATGAACAACAGCAAGCAGCCTCATGCAGCAGTAACATCAACATTAATATAAGTATGCTACATCCATTGCAATTCATTTGTGCCTTTAAACATACAGGTGTCATGCACTGATTACGCATTTTCCATTGTATTTATGTCTGGCATACATGCAGCTATATCACCATGCAGCTGCATAGATATTTGTTTGGACAGTAATGGTGCACACAAAAGCTAGAAGCAGCGAACAATAAACAGCACCAAGCAATATACGCATGCATTCTTCTGTTGGCATAAGGCTATTGTTTTCCCTTGTCATAAGGCAGATGCTATGATGACAGCTGACGACACACCACACATATTATTGTAGTAACAGCAAACAATAGACAGACAGCTGCAGTAAAAAGTCACGGCAAATTTACTTTTATTATAAGGATGATTATACATTTTATCGCTGTGATTAATGTGTTTACACTGATCATACCTGTACACACATGTACTCAAACACAACCTATGTGTACCCACCTTTGTGTAGTACTCATATATACATACACGTTTTTATGTACACATATTACACAATGTATTCCATACAGTACATTACAATATTCATAGAAATTCCATAACGCCAATCATGACAGTGCCCAGATGAGCAACATAATTATAAAGCTGTGCTTGACTATACACTAATAGAACATACACTACTCTTATGGAACACCTGATGCCAATTACGTATACTCAAATAGAACAATCACTTATATTGTTAGGATAATCAGGGGTTCAAATACCATTCAAATAATCAAGGTTACACTATATCTATATATCCTGTATATTGGCATAGTTCATATGTAGTGCTGTTAAATACTAATTGATAAACCTTTTGGAGTACACAGTCTAAAGCTGGTGAAGCAGGAGGTGGGTGGCAGATTACGAGCTGTCTTCACTCTACGCCACTGCTATTACACGTGGTGCTACTTATCACATGTATAATTCCAATAAGTGCACATGTACACATGTGTGCACGTGATGTAATTGCAATTAACGGCACTGACTCACTCAACTAATGGATTGCTATTTAACTGCAGCCCTACCCACATTAACTTGATTTAAGGTGTTAAGCTTCATTTACTGACTAGTATACTGAGCAATTTACTGACTAATATACTGAGTAATTTACTAACTAGTATACTGGGTAGTTTACTGACTAGTAATTTATTGACTGGTATGCTGAGTAGTTTACTGAATATTATACAACAAATATAGCCAGCTTCTACCTGATCACAAGAAGAAGTTCAAGACCAAAACGTTGAAGGATAATCATAATCCGGAATGGAATGAGAAATTCGTTTATGAAAGCTTGAAATTGAGTGACCTCTACTTCAATAAAGTCATTGAGATCACTGTATGGGACTCACCTAAAAGTAGCAAGAAAGAGAAATTGATTGGTGGTCTAAGACTAGGACCACGCTCCCAAGATGAGAAGCAGTTAAGTCACATGGACAGTTCAGAAAATGAGTTATCACATTGGATGAGTGTTGTCAATACCCCCGGTGAATGTGTGGAACAAGTACACACACTGAGACACAACATATATGCTCAAACTGTCACCTTGTCACCAGAACCGCAGGAATCATCAGGTAATGTTGTTATCAGTATAACATCACTACCAGCAGATCGTGTGTATCTGAGGAACTAAAGTTAACATTGTGTTACTGTATCTTACCTATACTAACCTAAGCATGATCTGAAGCTAACATATCATAAGCTGAAGTTTATGTGATTTTTATAGGTGTGACCAGGGCTTGAGAAGTCTGCTTGATACTTACGTTTGTGCATAATCTTTGCAAAGTGACAACTGACCATTTATTTTGAAATGGTAGAGAGCACCTTTGATGTGGTCTATCTGGAGCCTTTGATGTGGTCATGTATTAGTTGTGACATGTGCATTTGTGGTTCACCCATAATGAATGTACACTTGTGCACCTACCTAGAGGATTTCAAAATATATGCACATAGCAAGTAGCCAGAAATGTAACCCTTCAAAGGACATGTAATTTGGTACATATATCAAACGTTTTGTAGTTACCATATCAAAGTTCCTACTACAACAACTGGTACTCACTACACACGGATACAATTTGTACTAATAGTCTACAGTAGTCTATAGTAGTATTGTATTAACCAACTATACCTACAGGTTCACCTACCAGTTCTCTTGGCACTTCTTTGGGCACTTCTCAACTAGACATTATTACTACTAGTCTACCTAGGAGGAGTCTCTTTGGTAGTGTCTTTAGTGCTACACCCAGTACATCACTGCTGGTAGGTTGTGACAACTTGTTAAGTGTATCATTTATACTGTCAATGTTTGTACTTGTGTAAAAAGATCTAAATTATGACCAGCTGAGCAAAAACTGATCATTACAAAATAACGAGTGGACAGGCAAGGTTTCAGCCTTGTATGATGAGTAGACTAAGAATTAAAACACTAGACATTGTCAATTGGAACAGCAGTGAGTTTGGTTTGTACAGCAACAATGCAACAAATGAACTACAGGCACTTAATTAATCGTCATAACTCGTGACTAAAATTATAGCACTTGGCTTAGGCTGTTTACTATGAACTGACAAATCCATCAATGTATATAGAGTACTCCTCCATGTGGACAAAAAGAAGACCAATAAAGAAATGTTGATAGTAAACCTTATTTCTACTGTATTGTAAACTAGCATTGGTACCTGCCCTATGTGCAGGACCATCTCCACATTAAACATTTTAATGCCACGAAGAGGGACTAAGCATTAAACACCAGCATTGCTAATGTAGCTATGTCACATTTTTTAAAGAGCATGAGGTTTTCCTATGTCATTAATGATGCAAAACACTAAAGTTTATTGTTTGTGGTTTTGACAGGAATGTAGTTTAATTATTCAGTGCATCTTCCCTACCAGTGACTTCAACGTGCTGTATAGAACAAACGAAACCTTTGCTGCTTTACATGAGAACTAATGCAACAATAATTAATATATTGGGAACCAAGCATAAATATTAGTGTCCTATATTTGCTGTGTAGCATGTATGTCGATAGTGCTTTAAAGTACATGATCCTTATGCAGTACATAATAATTTATAGTGAAGCATGCATGCAAGGCTAGCTAATTAGTTAAACTGCATGCGAGCTAAGGCAATTGTATACAGTATACCCTACATTACATACAGGTTGTGTACACACGGTACAGTTTCAGTTTCTACATTTTGATGTTTACCTTACCGACTGTCACAAAGAGAAATGAACTTGAGCATAATTTATAAAGTCAACACAATTTGCAGTTATAGTTACTGCATGGCAAGCAAAAGTTCAGAACTTGTCCTATGCACTTTCAGTTCTGATGTTGCAGTGACACATATACCTCTTGCCATACAAAAACCCAGTTTTGAAACACCTGCAGTGTAATTGACCAATAAGGTAATGTATGAATCTTTAGAGTGAAAGCATGTAAGCAGGATAGTGAAACAGTTGTGCCAGGTCAGATGCAGTTCCTCGGTGTAAACTATGGATCTGCATGGTTCCAGTATTATCATTTTTCAGATGCACAGTAGTATTTGTTCAATCATGCAAGCTGCCTATTACTACAGCAGTATTGAGGTAAGTCTGAACAAACAGTTTTTCATGTCAGTGCACACCTATGTGCTTAAAACAAAGATGTAGATATTCTGGATACTGGTGAAAGAAGCTTTTACCTACTCTAATACAACACACTGGACCAACACACAGATGGACAAATATGTTGGCAATTTGTCTGCCCTGTCCCAAAAGTGCTATAAGAGTCCCTATTATGTGAGGTAATTCAGTGCCAGTGCTGAAAAACTGATCATAAGAGTTTGTAGATGAAGACTTGCATGGAACAGATAGAGCAAAAAGGTGCATCAAAAAGGTCCCAAAAGTGAAAAAAAAAGTTATGACCTAGGCGGGGATTGAACCCTGGCTGGTTATAATAACTTGGGGTTAAGGGAGGTGCACAAATCGCCACAGTTGTTTATCAGTGGTTTTGACAGGAATGTAGCTCAACTTTGCAGTGATCCTTCCCTACACCAGTGCCTTCATCGCCCTATAAAGAGCGAACAAAAGCACGTATTGATTTGCTACAACAACACTCAAGTTGCCAGATGATGGGCGTTTAATTTCGCTAAGGTCCCGCCTCGATACGTGCTTTGCATGCCAAGATATGATGAGCTAAAAGTCGTGTTTTAAAAAGGTGTTCACAAAAAGATACTGAGTATAGAAAGAAAAAAATCTGTCAACATGTGGATTTGAACCCACGACCTCTTACACGCTAGTCAGGCGTTCTACCACTTGAACAGTATTTGCTGTGGTTTTCAAAGGAATGTTGCTCAAGTTTTCTCTACACCTTGGCCTTCTACGCACTGTAGAGACCGAACGGAAGCACGCGTGAACTCGTGATAACAATCTTAGAGTAGGCGGATGATGAGTGCTTCATTATCAGCACAGACTATGTCGATTCGCGCCAAGTCTGGTGAGTAAGCAGCGTGACTGTCAGACAGACAGACAGACAGCTTTTCAGCTTTATATATATATATAGAATTAGTGGCCATAACTTGTGTGGTTTTTGCTGTACAAACACGAAAGTGACCATATTTTGGAAAATCATACATTTGGACATAGGCAAAATTTGTGGGAAAACTCAATTGAAATTTTCAGAGATGTTTTTAAAAATTAATTTTTTTTGCACATTTTGATGAAACAACTGTTAAGCCTTCTTGCTGTGAAGTTTCACACCCATAGCTTCTTTTATCTAGGAGATACACTCAATTATATCAGACTATGTAGCAGTTTCACATTGCATGGGACGACAAGTAACTTACAAATTGCTTCATCTATAAAACCAAACATTTTAATGCAAGTGATTTAATTGAGGAAAGCACAAAGAACACATGATTAAACTCTCAAGGATCCCTTTCTATCCATTTTAGATTGTAGCCTGTATAGTGATCAGGTGGGACAAATGACGACAAATCACTTGTTGACATAGGTTTACTGTAGGAATGGAAATCTATGTCAACAAAGTGATTTGTCATCATTTGTCCCACCTGATCACTGTACAGTACTATAAACTGATATAGAAAAGTTAGTTTGTTATGTATTAGACAGTAAATCAACCATATCTTTAGAATGCTTCATTGTACCATCACAATGTATGGTTTTCCAAAATAGGGTCACAAAAATTTAATAACAATCTTATACTCTCCATGAACAGGAAAATCCGATGGTGTATAGTTGATAGTGATTTGAGTTTTGTTTCAGTGTGTACCAGAGCAATTGAAACATACACGAGGTTTTTATGTAGCATGTATATTTTACCCAATTTGTTTCAATATGTTTTTGTAGTAAAACGGAATTTTGCAAAAACAACTAGTTTTCACTCAACCGGTCACAATTTCTTAAGCCACAAAGATATCGTCATTCTTGTTGAAGTGCAGAGCTAATGTAGTTTATTGGCTTTATACTGTTCAGAATGGCACGTGTGCAGGGTTTTAAAATGCATCCCAAAGTTCTAACAAAATTCCTCAATCTTACACGTTGCTTTCCTAACAAATAAATAAGCCTTAACACCTGGTGCCATTCATGGCGGTGTAATCACGCATTGTAAGGTTATGATTCTTGACCAACATGGCAACATCCTCTCCTAACATGCTTAGGAGGTTCCCATCATCATTGATTTCATTTTTTTGATAGAATTGAGTATTACTCTGTTTTTACATTATCAAGACACAAGGTAGTGTGTCGTGCGGCCCAAGAAGCCGGCGCGCCACACCCGTGAGTATATTGACAGGAAGAATGAAAACGTCATTTTCACACCTTTGTATCTCAGTGATCACTTATCTGATTGAAACCAAATTTGCTACACAGTTGCCTGCCAGCCAGGGGAGTCTACATGCCAAATTTGAAAATCGCTCCAGCCATTTCCGAGATACGAGCTGCCAAAGTTTCGTTTTTTTTCTTCGTTTTTTTCTTCTTCGTCTTTTCGCACACTTGCAAAAATTGCTATAACAAGCAAACGCGTACTCAGATCGCCATGAAATTTGGCACACAGAAAGGGAGTCCAAAGGCGAATCCTAGCATCAAATTTGGTACAAATCCGATGAATGGTTCAGGAGTTATGACCGATTATTCGCATAAAACAAGATCGATTTGTTGTCACGCCTACAGGGTAAACCGCTTCATGGAATGAGTTGAAAATTGCTATGTAGATGGAGTAACCATCGTAGGAGTGCCTTTTGGTGGTTTGAAAGGAATCGAGATAAAGACCACGGAGATATGACACAAAACCCAACCTGTGTTACAATTACGCGATCGATTTTTATGAATAATAAAGTATTAATTTTCACACCTACTAGGCAAACCACTTAGAGCAATGAGCTGAAAATCGGTGTATAGCTGGAATAATCTTCATAGAAAGTCCTTGCAGTAGTACAGAAGAATCGGATTACAAACCACTGAGTTATGATTCTAAATCCAACTCCGTGTAGCAAAATGTGACATCAAGATACTCTAATAGAACAGTCACCCTAATAAAGCATTCGGCTAATTTATTTACTCCATTATAGAATTTTATTACATCACAAGTGATTCTGTAGGGAGTTCAGCTGCAAACAGTTAATCTTATAGACAGTTCAGCAAGAAGCAAGTCACCATGTGGAGAGTTAAGCAAATATATCACTATAGAGATTCAGAACATTACAAGTCACACTGAAGAAAGTTCAGCTATAAACAAGTCATGCACCCTGTAGAGAATTCAGCTACAATTAAGTCACTCTCTAGAGAATTCAGCTACACAGAATTCAGCTACACATAAGTCACTGTGGAGAGAGTTCAGCTACAAACAAATTACCCTGTAGAGAGATCAGCTACAAATAAAACACTTTGCAGAGTGTTCAGCTACAACAAATAAACCTTTAAAGCGATCAGCAATAAACAAATCAACACAAATCTACCTGTAGAGAGATAAGCTAGAAACAAATCACCCTGTAGAGAGTTCAGCTACAAAAAAATCACCCTGTAGAGACATCAACTAGAAACTAGACACAATGTAAGGAGTTCAGCTACAAGCAATCACCCTGTAGAGAGTTCAGCTAAAACAAATCAACCTGCAGAGAGATCAGCTACAAACAAATCACCTTATAGAGAGTTCAGCTACAAACAAATTACCCTGTAGAGAGATCGGCTACAAACAAATCAACCTGCAGAGAGATCAGCTACACACAAATCAACTTGTAGAGAGATCAGCTTCAAACAAATCACCCTGTAGAGAGATCAGCTAGAAACTAGACACAATGTAAGGAGTTCGGCTACAAGCAAATCACCCTGTAGAGAGTTCAGCTACAAACAAACCAACCTGTAGAGCGATCAGCTAGAAACAAATCACCCTGAAGAGAGGTCAGCTACAAAAAATCACCCTGTAGAGATATCAGCTAGAAACAAATCACCCTGAAGAGAGGTCAGCTACAAAAAATCATCTTTTAGAGAGATCAACTACAAACAAAACACTTTGCAGTGAGTTCAGCTACAAACAAATCAACCTATAGAGAGATCATCTAGAAACAAATCAACCTGCAGAGAGATCAGCTACAAACAAATCAGCTTGTAGAGAGATCAGTTACACACAAATCAACCTGTAGAGAGATAAGCTAGAAACAAATCACCCTGTAGAGAGTTCAGCTAAAACAAATCAATCTGCAGAGAGATCAGCTACAAACAAATCACCTTATAGATAGTTCAGCTACAAACAAATTACCTTGTAGAGAGATCGGCTACAAACAAGTCACCCTGCAGAGAGAGCAGCTACACACAAATCAACTTGTATAGAGATCAGCTACAAACAAATCACCTTGTAGAGAGATCAGCTACAAACTAGACACAATGTAGAGAGTTCATCTACAAACAAATCAACCTGTAGAGCAATCAGCTAGAAACAAATCACCCTGAAGAAAGGTCAGCTACAAAAAATCACCCTGTAGAGAGAATCAAATCACCCTGAAGAGAGGTCAGCTACAAACAAAACACTTTACAGAGAGTTCAGCTACAAACAAATCAACTTTTAGAGTGATCAGCAACAAACAAATCAACTTGTAGAGAGATCAGCTACAAACAAATCAACCTGCAGAGAGATCAGCTATAAACAAATCAGCTTGTAGAGAGACCAGTTACACACAAATCAACCTGTAGAGAGATAAGCTAGAAACAAATCACCCTGCAGAGAGTTTAGCTACAAGCAAAACACCCTGTAGAGAGTTCAGCAACAAAGAAACCACCATGTAGAGAGTTCAGCTGCAAACAAATCACCTTATAGAGAGTTCAGCTACAAACAAATTACCCTATAGAGAGATCGACTACAGACAAATCAACCTGTAGAGAGATCAGCTAGAAACTAGACACAATGTAAGGAGTTCAGCTACAAGTAAATCAGCCTGTAGAGAGTTCAGCTAAAACAAATCAACCTGCAGAGAGATCAGCTACCAACAAATCACCTAATAGACAGTTCATCTACAAACAAATTACCCTGTAGAGAGATCGGCTACAAATTAATCAACCTGCAGAGAGATCAGCTACACTCAAATCAACTTGTAGAGAGATTAGCTACAAACAAATCACCCTGTAGAGAGATCAGCTAGAAACTACACACAATGCAAGGAGTTCAGCTACAAGCAAATCACCCTTTAGTGAGTTCAGCTACAAACAAATCAACCTGCAGTGAGATCACCTACAAAAAGCACCTTGTACAGAATTCAGCTACAAACAAATTACCCTGTAGAGAGATCGGCTACAAACAAATCAACCAGTAGAAAGATCAGCTACACATAAATCAACTTGTAGAGAGATTAGCTACACTCAAATCAACTTGTAGAGAGATTAGCTACACTCAAATCAACTTGTAGAGAGATTAGCTACACATAAATCAACTTGTAGAGAGATTAGCTACACTCAAATCAACTTGTAGAGAGATTAGCTACAAACAAATCACCCTGTAGAGAGATCAGCTAGAAACTACACACAATGCAAGGAGTTCAGCTACAAGCAAATCACCCTGCAGTGAGATCACCCACAAAAACGCACCTTGTACAGAGTTCAGTTACAAACAAATTACCCTGTAGAGAGATCAGGAAGAAGAATTCACCTTGTAGAGAGTTCAGCAACAAAGAAACCACCATGTAGAGAGTTCAGCTGCAAACAAATCACCCAGTAGAAAGATCAGCTAGAAGAAGTCACCTTGTAAAGAGTTCAGCTACAAAGAAACCATCATGTATAGAGTTCAGCTACAAAGAAACCACCATGTAGAGTGTTTAGCTGCATAAAATCACCTGTAGAGAGTTCAGTTAGAAACAAATCACCATGTAGAGAGATCAGCTAGAAGAGGTCACCTTGTAGAGAGTTCAGCTACAAAGAAACCACCACATAAAGAGTTCAGCTGCAAATAAATCACTTGTAGAGAGTTCAGCTACAAATAAATCCCCCTGTAGAGGGATCAGCTAGAAGAAGTCACCTTGTAGAGAGTTCAGTTACAAACAAATCACCCTGTAGAGAGATCAGCTAGAAGAAGTTACCTTGTAGAGTGTTCAGTTACAAAGAAACCATCATGTAGAGAGTTCAGCTGCAAACAAATCACCTGTAGGGAGTTCAGCTAGAAACAAATCACCCCGTAGAGAGATCAGCTGGACGAAGTCACCTTGTAGAGAGTTCAGCTACAAAGAAACCATCATGTAGAGAGTTCAGCTGTAAACAAATCACCCTGTAGAGAGTTCAGCTACAAAAAAATCACCCTGTAGAGAGTTCAGCTAGACGAAGTCACCTTATAGAGAGTTCAGCTACAAAGAAACCACCATGTAGAGAGTTTAGCTGCAAACAAATCACCCTGTAGAGAGACCAGCTAGAAGAGGTCACCCTGTAGAGAGTTCAGCTACAAAGAAACCATCATGTATATAGTTCAGCTACATTTCAAGTCACCCAGTAGAGAGATCAGCTGCAGAAAAATATCCTGTGGGGAATAATGGGCATGTAATAAATATATGTATATAATTTGTATAATTACTAATAAAATCAAAAATAATTAAAGTATTACAAATCTTCTTTAAGTTCTTTTCTTCTTCCTGTGGTAAAGAAGAAAACACATGGGTTAAAAAAGCCCCAAAGCCAGCCATAGGCCGGCTTTGCAGTATACAAATACAAAAAGAAGTGATATCTAATCAAAAACAACCAAGCTGTAAAAAAAGGTGCGGCCCCCAAAAAGGCCATGGTGAAAAAAGATGTGAAATCCAAGGTGGCGGCCAAGAAATGGCTGTGATGGTAGGTTAATGGTTAAATTTTAATAACGACAATACAGGTGAATTTTGTGCCACTTGGTCTTGGCACCAAATTCACCTGAATTGTTGTTATTAAAATTTTTACCATTAACCTACCATCACAGCCATTTCTTGGCTGCCACCTTGGATTTCACATCTTTTTTCACCATGGCCTTTTTTGGGGGCCGCACCATTTTTTACAGCTTGGCTGTTTTTGATTAGATTACATATTTCTTGTCACAAAACCATTATAAACAAATTCAAAGTAATATTTTTGTACTGAATGTCTGCAAGACAAACACCTTCTGATTTGTGGTGATATCAATAGTACAATAAAATTTTTCACATTAGACACACTAAACAGTAAATCAAAACAGGTCATCACATGTGAAATAATCATTAAAAATTAAAATAATCTCTTAATTAACCTAAATCATCACTTAGAGATCGACAGGCATAACAGCTGGTCAGCTAGCAATCTGTACAATTAAGAATTATTATTGTAAGGTTCCAGCAATGAAACAAGAAATATGAATGATGCTAGCTATTGCAAAATAGCTATGTGGGAAATCCTACATCAGCATGTTACCGCCATCTGTTTAAAGGGATTTTCAATAGCTACCATAATTCACTCCCTTGTTTTACTACTTAAGTCATTGGAATCTACTAATACACAATGAGAATCACTTTTACAGAATAAGGCTTAATGTATCTACCTTCAAATCCAGCATTAAAAACAAGAAAGTCAGCCGGATATTGAATTTACATGTATCGTGTTTTTGTGATGCAGCTGGCAGCATTTTGGGTGGCACCCATCACTTTAGGGGGAACCCTATATACTAAACAGTACTACATACCATACTGTTATTTCCAGAGCTTATGATAACGTCCGGACACCGGACAAAATCCGGTCAAATTGCATAGATGTCTGACCATAATGCAATTTGTCCGGACACAGTGTCCCATCAAAGCATAAAGAAGGAGCCTAAGGGCTGAGCTGGCATGCTATCAACAATAACATTCACTTGGTTGCCAGGAGATAGTATACATTCTTACAACCCAAGGGAGTGACCATAAATGTACCATTGCCAACCCACTGGTGTACTTTAACCACATAACAGCTGCAGTAAGGCATGTGATGTCTTACCACTATAATGTTTATTTGCTATGCTACAGAAGACATGTTGGGCATTCATCTCATGTCCAGTCAATTTTGGCAATTGTCCGGCCGATTTTGGTTTGTCAGGACATTGTGGCAGGACAACAGAGAATTCTTATCATAAGCTCTGTATTTCTGTACCAAACTTTCTCCTCTTAGACAATCAGAAGTTACTACTGTGTTATTTTACTTTGATACAGAAATCAGCTGAATACTACAGTACAGACAGCATTTCTAGTACTGCTAACATATACAGTCAAGGCGGAGGTGGTAAAGTACAATACGATATTACTGGAACAATATGTCTTGCTGTATACCATACTAACAATCAGTTAGTTGTGGATGTGAAAAGTGCCAAGGAGATTGCAGGGGTCAACCGTAACCACTTGTCCAACTCGTAAGTGTTCACTGGTTTGTACTATATGGTGGAACCTCAGAATACTGTTTAAATATCATGATGAATGAATGTTGTAGTTGAACCTTTTAAATAGATGATCTCAAGCCTTTGTAGTAATGTCAAAAAGTTACGTATTCTGTATTGTAAAAAGTAGTAGTGATTCTACAGCATTTGAATTCTTTTGATTATTATGTTTTGACCTCAATTATAACCTTGTAATTAGAAGCCTTAAAAGTGTTACCACACAACAGGAGATTTTGACAAAAGAAAAGGTTGATGGATTAGTTAAATTCATCAACTTTTGATTTGTCAAATGTTCTTAAGTGCCTTAGATCTATGATATCTTGATTTCTTGATTGTTGTCAACATTTAATTCATCAAGTGTGGATGTGTCAACTCTTCTTTCCATCAAAATTTTCCCCTTCGTTACGTGGTCCATCGGGATAGCCGAGGTTCCATAAGGCAGAGTGTCAATTATTAAAATGCATGTTTATGTGTACAGTATCTAACGTTTTTTTCTTGTTGTCCACAGTTACGTCAAGCTGTACCTCCTACCTGACATCACAAAGAAGACAAAGAGAAAAACTCATACTGTTCGTAAAAGTGTCAACCCTGAGTATAATGAAACATTTACTGTAAGTCATTCCCCAATTATCAAATTATTGGTATGAATGTATTTCATGACAGTTTGATGGTGACATTGACAGTGTGGAGGAACGCACACTACATGTTTCCATTTGGAATCAAGACCGATTAGGACATAATAAGTTCTTGGGGGAAGTGAGGTTAATTCTGAAGGATGTTTCATTATCAAACACTGATCACCAATGGTACTCACTGCAAGAAATGGTAAGATTGCAGAATTAGACCATTGTATACATACTATTAAATGTGTGCAGACCACATGATGTACACAATAGACTTTGAAAGTATTTTAAATTGCTCTGGTATTTGCTATTGCACAATACTGGATGTGGTTAGCCATCAAAATGTCATTAGGAAACCATGGATGCTAAACATTTTGCTACACAGAAACCTTAGAAGATATCTGAGTTTTCAAAATGGCATGGGAAACTAGTAAACTACATTGATTTCTACACCTTTTGGTGGTTGTAGGTATTGTAATATCTCTATAGAATAAGCCTACAGCTACAACCAACACGTGTCTATCACTTATTCTTAATGCACACCATCATACACCTGTACACGTGATTATTATATACTACATTCCTCCCTCTTAATGAGAGAATTCCTATGGCTCTTACACTCAAAGGTGTAAAGATTAACATGTTTACAAAAAAAATCCTACGTTCACTTACTTTACAATTTATTTTTGCTGCGTGTGTTGTACCTGTGTGCATTAGAACAAGTGTCAGTGTTCAAAGCTTTGTTATTTTCGCTTTGAGTTGGGGTGGTCGCTGTAGTTATTAAGATAGGCTGTCATACAAGATGATCAGCATGAACTCGCTTTGAGGTCCCCAAAACTTTTACCAGGTAAGTGACTGGCCCAAAATGTTGTTCAATCTCTCCTTTATCCCATTTTCCTGGACGTTCACTACAGTTCTTAACTAATACTTTTTCACCCCGGCCTTGGTGAATTCTCATAATTGTGAGGTGGGGGTATCATGATACTGCTGTTGCTGTCTCTGTTTGCTTTCAACTGTTTCTGCTAGATTTGGATGGATCAGTCAGAGTTTAGTTCTGGGTGATCGTTTCAAAAACAATGATGCCGGCGTCTCTCCAGTCACAGTGTGTAGTGTATTTCTGTAGGCGAACAAAAAGTATGTTAATTGGTTCAACATTGACAGATTTCCCCTTTTTAAACCAGGCGCACGCCTGGTTTTTTCGTAAAAGTGTGTGCGTGTACCTATCTACCTATGTTTGTCCGTACACACCCACGTGAGAAAAAATCGTTAAAATTAATAATGGTAAAGGCAGCTTATACGTAAGAAGTAAAAGCGAAATGAAGTCTGTATTAAACTTCTACACTTTGCTCTGAGGTGGTTTCTTTTCGCCAGACTGAAATACGGGTGTGACAACTTTCCTCAGACTTTGTAAACTTCCTTCCGTTTGAGGTTTTCAGATGTGTAACAACTGAAAAACTATGGTGCGGGCCTCGTACACTGTCAGGAATAGCCTATCGCTTTGAGTTGAAAGAGGGCGTATCCCTTACGTACGTGACCGAAAATGAAGAGCAGCTTTGAGGCTTTGTCAAGAGAATGTGTGGGAAAAAACACGATAGTCAAACTATAAAACAGTTTAGAAGATACTTCTGTACATAATATGCTGGTAAAAGTGGTTTGTTTAACAAGCGCTTCCTTAGCAGTGCATAGCAACGTAATTGAACAAATTACAAAAATTTCATGAATTATGAAATACAAGAATTGGCTAATAATATTATTGCACAACCCAAAAGTTTAAACTACCCTATTGTAAAATAGTAATACATAGTTGGTTAATTCATAGTAACATATACTATCTATGGTTAATTCCAGATGAGTTAGATAGCTGCATGGCGCCTGGTTTTTAGAAATAGCACAGCATCAACTTGTTTTGTAACACTTGTTTCTCCAGGTTTCTCTTTAAAATTTGCACGGATCGTTCTGCAGCACCATTTGATGCTGGATGGTATGGAGGTACCAATGTTCGTTTGATACCATTTGTGCTTAAAAATGTCTGAACACTGAAGCAGTGAATTGGGGACCATTGTCGCTCACTATTTCTTCTGGTAGTCCATAAGATGCGAAAATTGACTGTTATACTTCACATGTCTTCTGCTGTAGTACTTTGCATTTCAATAACTTCAAGCCACTTCGAGTGACTGTCAATGAGGACTAGGAAAGTGTTGTTTCCTTTTTGGGCAAAATCAATGTGAAGACGCTGCCAGATACAGGATGGCCATTGCCAAGTATATATACATTGGAGTTGCTGGTGGAGAATTTTGGACTACTACACACACTTTGCATGATTTTACTTTGATTTCAATTGCTTTGTCTAATTGTAGCCACCATAAGTAAGATCTGGCTAGAGCTTTCATTCTACATATGCCCAGGTGTTCTTCATGTATCTCATTTAACAACCTCTCCTGGAATTTCTGGGGAATCACCACACATAATCCCCATAAAATGTAGCCTTGTTCTATGGTAAGCTCATTTCTCCTCCAGTAAAATAGTTTAAGGTCATCTGATAGATCTTTTATACTTTGAGGCCACCCACAGGATGTGTACATTACCACTTTGGCTGAAACTGGATCAACTTTGGTTGCATTTTTAATATCACATACT
Source organism: Dysidea avara (assembly GCF_963678975.1). Classification (NCBI taxonomy): domain Eukaryota; kingdom Metazoa; phylum Porifera; class Demospongiae; order Dictyoceratida; family Dysideidae; genus Dysidea; species Dysidea avara. The sequence continues at coordinate 39,793,527 of NC_089277.1, read as the reverse complement.
TTAACTGGCAACTCTTCTAGGTACATTGTTTGGAAAATATCTTCTTCTTCATATGCAGCAGGGCTAACTGGCAGTCTTGACATAGCATCCACATTTGCATTATAACCAGATGTGCGATACACTACAGTGGTAGATCTAGGAATTTTCAGAGGGGGTTTCAGGTTCAGGAGTTTTCAATAACTGTGATCCCACCAGCAATAGTCCAGCTGGGGTTGTTAACTCAGTCTTATGGTTCAGTAGCCTATAGCCACATAGATCTATAGTGAATCATAAAAATCACTCCAAAATATTGTTTCATAGTTGATCCAGGCCTTCACAGAAAGTTTTGAAGCAAAACAGCACTAAATCGATAATTATTTTAAGAGGTGCTTAACACGCTTCAACGCCGTAATGTTATTTCTAGTGATTTCAAAGGTAAAAGTACAAAATTTTGGCCAGTAGAAAAGGTCCCAATGTGATACACTATGCATGACTGTTGGTGATTTTATCACTCACATGAATCGTATATAAATTAGGGGCGCACACACATTCATAGGGGGTTTCAGCTGAAACCATTGCAACCCCCTGTATCCACCACTGCACTATTTGGTAAGTGTATGCTGAAAGTATCAAAGCTCACCTCTGCATGCGTACCGCAGCTAGTTTAGGGATGCCAGACCTTGGTCCTAAATTGTTGTAAGCGGTTTATGATCTGTATAAAGCATAAATTCCCGACCATAAAGGTACTGGTGGAATTTGCGTACCCCAAATATTATGCTCAAAGCTTCATGCTCTATCTGTGCATAATTTTTTCCCGCTGTGCTTAAGGCTCGCGATGCGAAAGCAGCTGGTCTTTCTGTACCATCATTGTCAAATTGTGACAGAACTGCTCCTACACCATAGGGTGACACATCACAAGCTAATTACAAAGGTTTAGTGGCATCATAATGGGCCAATGCTGGACTGTCTACTAAAGCCTCTTTGGTGTCTTGAAAAGCTTTTGTACATTCTGGGGACCAAGACCACCTCTGACCCTTACACAACAACTGGTTAAAGTTACGGGATAGTTTAAAACGTGTGGACGGAACAAATTACAAAACCTGCTTTAAACCAAGCAGGGATAAATAATTTCAACAACTGTGTTGTGTTAGCAATACAACTAATTGTGCTTGTTTGTTTTTACTGTAGAACAACGACTGTTCTTGGGTGTGTGGTCCACGATAGAGCAATGTTTTATAAAAACGTGCTACCAAAAACCAGACTAACAGATTACTGAATCCTTATAATTTCAACACAAGTGACTAAACAACTAAAATATCTAGGTCCTGTGGAAGCGATTTTTAAAGGTACTGGTTGTATAGACGTTTCATTGAACTTTTAGTAGTTTTTTCGAGTGAAACAAGCTCTTTGAAGGCTTGTGTCTGAGTCACTGGGAAGAAACACGCCAAAAATGCTTCCACAGGACCTAATAAATCAAGACTCACGGTAGTGAGTCGCGCGGCCAGTAAAGCAGAAACACGCGCCGCAGACAATAAATGACGCGACCACTACGTGAAGATTTTACAAGAACAAACGTTGTCAAATTCGGCCTTCCTGTAATCCACCCGTCACTTACGCTATCCCTCTGAAACTCTGGAGTTGAACTCATCGTGTCACTAGTAATTACCACACAAGCAGTGAAGCAAATCCATGCCGATTGTTTCGTGATCGAGGTTGCCGACATCAAAGGGGAAGTTTCATTTTTTTTTTTTAATTTCTTTTTTTTATCGCATGCGGTTAGACGCAACCGCAGGTATATGCCTTGTGTTCCTTTGTGCATTCCGAACATTGATCGCCCTGTTATCGCTTCAGTATTCACTCAATCACCTCAAGATTCACATCATCGATTTCACCATACATGATTACCCTACAGTCGTGATTTCAGCGCCAAACGAAGTTTCAGTCGTCCTCAGTCGACCTAGAGGCCAAATACAAATCCCAGATTGTTGTTTTCCGCAATACTCGCTTGGCATGTAGGGCAATGTGTCTTTAAACTGTTCTGAAAGTTTCGTTCAGATTGAAACATTTGTCTTCGAGAATGGCTAGTTTGAAATTTGAATTTAGTCGCCCCCACATCATTTGCTCTCTAAGAATTTTACTCGGAATTTAAAGAATGACGCAGAGCACAACTGCGGTCACTGGGTATTGATGAACTGGCGCTCTATGTAGTTAATCAGTACATATAGCCACCAAGAAGTGTGCTGCCATAGATTATAGTCCATAGATATAATCGATGGTGCTGCATACCATCCTTCGTTTTAAAATTAGTTGCCCCCACATAATTTGTCCTCTAAGGGCGCGGCTTAAAGAATGACACAAGAGTACAACTGCGGTTACCAGTTGTTGACACAAGCTGTGAGTAATTAGCACATGTAGCTAGCTTAAAAGGAAGTGTGCAAAATCGCCTAATACAATTGTCACCATGCATTATTACATTTTATAGCACCCCCACACAAAATTACACATGTAATTACAACATACAGAGGAGACACATGAATACCAAACACTTTTCACAACAATAATTGTACAATAATGACTGTAATATAACTGCTATGCAAATGTTTTCCAGTGGCCCACCATGGTAGCAAGTCTCACATGACGGCATGTATATTCATCCAAACACAATGGGAGTAACGAGTAAGTATGATGACAACAAGTTGGTATGACTCCATTTGTAGAATCCAGATGAGTGGGTGTGGCTCCAGTATGTCTAAACAGTTAACAAACATTCCTGTTATAAATACGTGCTAGAGCTGCAATATAATAGTATAGTATTTAAATGCAATAATACATAGTCTCCATTGCATCGTCTCCATTGCATCGTCTCCATTGCATCATTATCAAACGACACTAAGTGGAGGATATTGTTGCATCTCTAGTATGTACACTCTATCAGTACAACCTATCTTAATGGCCACTAGTATAGAAAGACAACCACTCTTGAAAAGCCAATTCCAATTGAGAATTTATACACTGTTACCTGCTGAATGAGTGAAGGTGGCAATAAACAAGTTCCACCGTAATTTATACACGTGATCTGATCCTGTATATTCTGTCAGTGGATGAGATCCACTTGGCCAGGACAAAATGTGACTCAAGTGCCCTGGATGATCCATACTGAACCAACTTATGACCCAGTGGCACAATGGAACTGACTATTTATAGAGAATACAATTATATTTATTTCTAAGATGTGTGGATGTGTGGACACATTACAACACATTACATGTACATACAAGACATGCTACGTACTGTTTTAGCATTTCAAGTCACCACATTATACACGTACCAGTCAACAATGCTTCATAGTGCCCATCAGTAAACCTGAAGAAAAGTTACGAAAAATAAAAATTCACATAAGTACAATGAAACCTCATTAATATGGCAGGCTGTGGGACCAAAAAATTTGGCCTGAATAACAAGGTGGCCTTATTAATGAGGTCATAAGTAATGCTTAGCTATATTTGGGACCTACTAGAGGTGGCCAATATAATGAGGTGGTCTTACTAAAGAGGTGACCACTAAGTGAGGTTTCACTGTACATATAGTTCACAATATTGTGAACAATATTAATGTTTAACAATATACACTGAAACCTGCAGGTCACTTCTTGTGGAAGATTGCTCTCTACACAAAATGACACATTCAGAGATTGTATTTAGATGGATGATACAGTAACGCATTGTGACTTCAATACTCGTTATGTGTCACTGCTAGGCAGCAACCATATACACGGCACTGCCACATCACACTTGCTCGCACACACAATTTTGCTAAAGATTTTACAAATTGATAATTAAGGGGTGTGGCAACTAGCTGTTTCGCTCGCAAGACTGTGTGGCAGCTGTTTCCCTTCTGTACAAGTGGCCACCAAGACAGGTCCACTGTGGATGAAAGCCAGGCATTAGATATTTGGTATTTCATGTGTTGAAGACATTCCAGGGCTTCTGGTAGTCTCAAATCTCACCACAGTTTAACTCAGGCAGTGTTGTGGTCACCACTAAACTACTGGAATGCTGTGTTATGTTCATCTTATGCTTGGCTACTATATTGTAGAACTGAAATGGATACTCTGAAAAATATATCCTATGGATAATGACTTCATCACTTTCTTCATCAGGAGCTTATAAGGACCAATAGTGAAACTTTTTACACTTGGGGCTGACAGTCAACTGCCTATGTCTGAAGCAGTGCTTTTGGTGCTCTAACAGATTGGCTGCCCCCTTGCTGCCAACACTCACTGTCTCATACGCTGTCATACACTAAATCCATCTCTATAGCCAGTTAGAACAGCATGCTTCTTACCTTTTTTTAAGGCCGCATAATGCAGCCACCTCTTTAAAAGGCAAGGTTAGAAAATTTTGTCCCTACGGCCTGAATAATGACCAGTTTTCACTGTACTATTAGTGATTAGTGATCATGGGGGATTATTTATTAAGATACTAAGATATACAAACGCTACAACCTCTAAATATAGTAGTAAATTTTTTACCCTGGTCCAATGTCTCGTAATAATCGTGACTTCGTGAGAGACTCTACTGTGACAAATACATGTTTATCATGATATGTGCTAATCGCTTTTTTACAATTACAGTTTTACAACACAAATACATGTATAGGGGTCATTCCATATCAAATCAACAAGGAATTTAGGGTCACCTCTCGGATTTTGACGAAACTTGGTGTGTTTGTAGTACCTGTGGTGCTTATCACTCATGCAAATTCTTAGCTCCATACATTCCATAGTTTCTGATTTATGACTACAAATATTTTGAATATTTCATGAAAATTTGGTCCATCTCCAGTTACCAAATTGACTGCAACTTTGTACTGTGTAAATATTTTTAAACACAAATTTCACTGATGGAAGATTGTTGATTGACCTTTCCAGTGATCCCTAAATTATGGGATATCTACTTAATTATGGTTCAAAAGTACTTCATTGAAAACTTTAATCCTTTATATTTTGAGAAATGCTGCTTGAAATTTTTCAAATTCTTTTGTGAATAATGATTGGGTCATTGTCTATGTTTGATAAAATGTTTGTGGTGGGACCACAATGGGCTCAAGAGATACTATGAATTATGTTGTGGTATGCGGTGGAATTTGCTGTCTATTATTGCTGTATTGGAGTGTACAACTCCAATAACCACTCACAACAAGGCCATGCCTTACAGAGTGAAGGTGTCTAGGTACATTGCAACCTGTACTAGTGACCACCTGTACTGAAAGACCATCTATAAGCTGTAGCTAATTTATACTTTAATTGGATCTTAATGTATAGTACCAAAGCATCAATCTTTTCTAGCAAATCCAAAAATGGTCCTTATTAGACAGGTTGACTATAAATGAGATCATCATGCATCCACAAAGACATTAATGTTGTACCATCTCTTCAGTTATACCTTATTTATTAAGTAAAATCTTGCCATAATGTACTTACATACATATCCCAACTCTACACTATTCAAGTTACGTACATGGCTGCATAGGTACAACAGACCTCCTCAAAAAGAATATCTGGGTACTTTGATAGCCTCATGATCTTAATTTATAATTGTACGTACATTTTGGACCAAAGACAAGTCTGTGGTTTCTCAAAAATGAACACTTCATCAATGGTCCAGGGAATAGTATACAGTAGATGCATTACTTGTACCAAAAGTGTTATATTATTAACACTCGCTTGCACCTCAATGCGTGATTTATAGTACTGTAATTACTAAAATTAATGGTTTTTCAAAGTATTTTGTGTTCACGTTTTGAAGATCAGTACAGGTAAATGTTAAATATGTGGTCGACATGTTTACTTCCTACGTGAGTATGTGTATGAATTTATGACTTGATCTTCAAAGTGGTCGTGAATGTACAGTAATGTAGTAATTAATTTCACACATTGAGGTACATGTATATGGTAAAACCCCTCCATTGCTAGGACCATAATAAAGTGCTCATATTACAGAAGCCACAGAAGTATCTTGGTCTAAATGTATGTGTACCGCTAGAGTGGGAGTACAGAACAGGTGTCCTCGTTATCAAGGTATCCAGGTATCCCTTCTGAGGAGTTCTGTTGTATGTACCTATGCAGCCACATACAGAACTTAAATATGGATAAGTGGGACTCAACTTAATAAAGAAGGTACTTGTGAAGAGATGGTACAACATTTACATAATGTTTATAGACACATGGTGGTCAGATCTTTAATTTATAGTCAACCTGTCTCATTTGGATTTGCTAGAAAGGGTTGATGCTTTAGTGCTATACATTAAAGAAGATAACTTAACTGCAGCACATAGATGGCCTTTCAATACAAGTGGTCACTAATACAGGTTGCAATGTACCTAGACACCTTCACTCTGTAAAACAAACTTGGCAAAGCCTTGTTGTGAGTGGTTATTGGAGGTGTACACTCCAATACAGCAATAATAGCTTGCAAATTCCACCGCATACCACAACATAATTCATTATATCTCTTGAGCCCATTGTGGTCCCACCACAAAAATTTCATCAAACATAGACTATGACCCAATCATTATTCACTAAAGAATTTAAAAAATTTCAAGCAGCATTTCTCAAAATATAAAGGATTAAAGTTTTCAATGGAGTACTTTTGAACCATAATTAAGTAGATATCCCATAATTTAGGGATCACTGGAAAGGTCAATCAACAGTCTTTCATCAGTGAAAATTGTGTTTAAAAATATTTACACAGTGCAAAGTTGCAGTCAATTTTATAACTAGAGATGGACCAAATTTTCATGAAATATTCAAAATATTTGTGGTCATAAATCAGAAACTATGGAATGTATAGAGCTAAAAATTTGCATGAGTGATAAGCACCACAGGTACTACAAACACACCAAGTTTCGTCAAAATCTGAGTGGTGACCCTAAATTCCTTGTTGATTTGACATGGAATGACCCATAGTTAAACTCACCAATTGCGACTAAATCCCTTCAACACGAAAAGACAAGTAATGAGACAACCTTGGAGACAACAGCCACACAAGCCTATTCTGGTGCGTTTATTTAGTAGTAATATAAATTTTAAAGGCGTTTATTTACAACAGGACATAATTACGCGCCCCTCTACTGTCTCTGTACATACTTGCCTTTTCTTTACTATTCTCATTTCATTTCACAAGATCTCTTGGCAGGGGCATAGCTTCTTCACTTGAATTAGTCAATGCTTGAAATAGATCGAGATACTCTAATAGAACAGTCACATTTCTACAAGTGCCATATTTTTATATTGTAAAGTCTGTAAGTAGCTAGTAATTTAAACTATACAATCCGATGCTAAGCAGAAGTTGTAACTATGCTAAATATTGATTGCTGTGTTACAGCTGTTTTGTGACTGCTCTAATAGAGTATCTTGATCGTTTCAATGCAGTACAAGATGAAAGGCAAAGTGTTGTTAAGGGTTTACTAGTTAAAATGGGTGTTAGTTGACTGCAGTTGCATGCCACTAACAGGGCCGTCCAGAGAAATTAGAGGGCCCAGGGAAAAGAGTTTAAGAGGGGCCCAGGGGCAAGGAAGGATCTAGATCCTGACTGCTCTATTAGAGTATATCGATCTTTCTTTAAACAGGTATTCAAGTGGCCCCTTTCGGGCTGTGGCAGGGGGCAAAATACCCTAGTTACCCCCAATGTGGGCGGCCCTGGCCACTAAAATTACAGTTATATTTTAATATTCTGTCACTGTAATCTGGGGTTTCTGTCAAAACCATGGAAACTCACCTACTGTTATCAACAGTGCATTGCTTATTCTAACAAAAAGTATTGAAATCCCATCCAAAAAACAGCTTATAGCTGTAAAAAAAGTGCGCGTCCAAGTAAAGCAGAGTTAACTGCGACAAAAAGTTATGATATCATAATGCGGCCATGTGCGAGGTGTGCAAGTTGTAAAATTAATATTAGCTAATCAGATAATACAATGTTATTGTTAAAGTGTTAATGAGAACTATGTGATGCTGCTAGTTTTTAAGTGTGTGAGCATCTTCATAAATGCCACATAAATTTAATTCTCAATAAAGCAATGTGTATAGATTCTCTGATAGTAATAAATAATTTGAGTTTGGCCGCCTTTCCTGTATACAGCAATGCTACGAACAAAGGAAAGGTGGCCAAACTCAAACTATTTATTACTATCAGAGAATCTATACACATTGCTTTATTGAGAATTAAATTTATGTGGCATTTATGAAGATGCTCACACACTTAAAAACTAGCAGCATCACATAGTTCTCATTAACACTTTAACAATAACATTGTATTATCTGATTAGCTAATATTAATTTTACAACTTGCACACCTCGCACATGGCCGCATTATGATATCATAACTTTTTGTCGCAGTTAACTCTGCTTTACTTGGACGCGCACTTTTTTTACAGCTATAAGCTGTTTTTGGATGGGATTTAATATACAACATCACTATGCCCCAGAAATGCCAATACAGTCTACAGCTTTTGCTGTATTTGGCAGTATTTGGCGGCAGAAAAACATGGTAGTGACAGCTGGAGCTGAGCTATGTACGGGCTGGCTTACCTGTATTACTACAACAAATTGTAGTGTTCCACCTGCCTCAAACTACACTGTAGCTACATAAATACATTAAATATGAAGGGTTTCACCTTCATTTAAAACTTTTCACACTGCTAGATTGGTTTTATGGGCTTCTCAAAAAGTATCGATAGGTATTCAAAATTTTGAATGATTTTCCGTGACTGTACCGTAACCTTAAGTGGCTGTACCATAGTAGACAAATTTGACAAGAAACAGGCATAATAATTCAACAACCCTAAGTAAGATTTTAACTCACTTAAATTTGGAGGTTTGGGGGCATCCACAATTGCCTGGAGCTTGTCTGGGGTGGAGTGGACTCCTGTTGCATCAATCTTGTGTCCCAGATACTCAACACTCTGTTGCAAAAATCTGCACTTATCTAAACGAACTTTAATCCCTCTAGTTAATCCCCCTTTAATCCCTCTAGCCTCTGCAGTACTTCTTCTAGATTCTGTAGATGCTCAGCCTCATTAGCACCTGATACCAATATGTCGTCCAGGTAACAGATGGTATTCTTTATGCCTTGCAAAATTTGATCCATGGTAGCTTGAAAAATGGATGGTGCACTAGAAACACCAAAAGGCAATCTTGTGTATCAGTAAAGGCCTTTGTGGGTGTTTATTGTGAGAAATTCTTGTGAACTTTCACCCACTTCCAATTGCTGGTAAGCTTGCTTCAAGTCTATCTTTGAAAAAAACTTTCCCCCAGCTAGAGTAGCAAATAAGTCTTGCACTGTAGGCAATGGATATCCATCTGTCTTGACCCAAGGATTTATGCTGACTTTATAATCTTCACACATCCGGATACTCTTGTCTGGCTTTGGTACAAGAACCACTGGTGATTCCCAACTGCTATGGTCTGCCTTGATCAGTACACCTTCTCTTTCCAATTCATCCAAAGTGTCCTCTAATGGTTTCTTGAGGGTATATGGTACCGGTCGAGCCTTCTGAAACACTGGTTGAGCTTGCTCTTTTAGAGTAATATGAGCTTTTGTACTAGTGATTTTACCCTCACTGTCTTCAAACAACTTGGCATATCTGAAAATGAGGTCGTTCACTGGATTTGATTGTTGCAGTGCAAATATCTCAGTCCAATTTAACTTGATGTGCTCTAGCCAGTTTCTTCCTAGTAAAGGTACCTTGTTACCTTTTGCTACTACCAGTGGTAAGGTAACTGTTTGTGACTCATATTTGACTGGAACACGTATCTGTCCCAGCAGTTCCAGTTTGTCCCTAGAATAACTCTTCAATGGTTTAGTTTCTGTCAGGGTATATTTGGATAAATGACTTTTGTAGGTTGCCTCAGGAATAATGGATACAGCTGCCCCGGTGTCAAGCTGCATGGTGACATCGTGTCCTCCTATGGTTACGATAACCAGGTATCCTGCCTTTGTTGACTTGGCAGTAACAACACCATTCAAATCGGTATCACTCTCAGCATTTAGGTATGTCACCTGATTTTCAGAATTACTATCAGTGTCAGGATTGATAACTTGATTTGCATACTCTCTTGTGCAACATTTTTTTCTATGTGGCCAATCTTTCCACGTTTTCTACATTTTTCTGATCTAGATCTGCAGGCCTATGCTCTGTGCATCCCGCCACACCGATAACAGCCCTTGGCTTGTCTTCCTGCTTGTGGTGTTTCATTTACATGGTTGTATGACTGTTTCTTAGGTCTGTATCTCTCACTCACTGCTTGCACCTCCTGGACACCACCGTCTGAGGTATGTAGCTGACTCGCATTTCTTTCCGCCAATGCCCTTGCTTGAGCAATTCACAAGCTCTCTTAAATGTGAGATTCTCTTCGGTCAGTAACTTCTTTTGGGCTGATTGTTGACGGAGTCCACAGACAAATTGATCACGGAGGGCGTCATTTAGAAAAGCACCAAACTCACAATGTGTCAAATATTGTTTCAGTGTTGCGATGTAATCTGCCACACTTTCGTCTTCCTGTTGTTTTTGCTTGTAGAACTTATAACGTTCTGCTATGACGAGTGGTTTTGGCTTCAAGTGAGAGCGAAGCGTCATCACTAATTCATTGAGTCGCTTGTTCTTGGGGGGTCTGGTGCTAGCAAGTTCCATAGCAATTCATAGGCTCTTTCCCCAATGGCTGACAAAAATACAGCTGCCTTCTTGGCATTGGGAACGTCATTGTTAATGTAAAATTGTTCCATTTTTTTTCAATATAACAGTCAAAATCATCCTTGTCAACGTCCAGTTCATCGAGACAACCAATAGTGATTGTCACCATGCATCCTCATTGCCACTGTAATATCTCTAGAATACGCCTACAGCTACAACCAACATGTGTCTATCACTATTATTGATGCACACCACCATACACCTGTACACGTGATTATTATATACTACAGATATAGCAATTGGCTGCTAAAGTTGAAAACAACTGGAATAAAGTTTCCAAACAAAACAGGTGCTTATTTCTACGTTAACAACACAAAAACAAATGTTAGGATCACCTGGACAATGTTTGCTGACTCAGTGTTTGCTTGCTGGCTTGTCAAGCTGATTGCAGAAGTTATCTTTAATCTGATCCTAAGGTACTCTTTGCTCTGAGTGGTTTCCAAGTAAGAAATTACATGGGTCAGCCATGTAAAACATTTTTCAGCAAAATTTTAAGCTACAATTCACTCATCCTTTACTCTATTCTCAGCAGACAACCATAAAACAAAATGTAGTCACATAGAATTGGAGCGTACTGTATACTTAGTAATTAATGAAGATTTAACTATCAATTATCATCATTTTCCCAGTGGCTTTAATACATTTTTATCCACAGCATCCAGTTTTTACATTAACACTAACTGCAATTTAAGGTCTTTAAATGAACTGGTCTATTAACAGATGTGTTCAAAGCAAATTTTACGTAAGGATGATTGTGACATTCAACATGTTGTGACATAAAGCTCCATAATACGTACAGTGCGATATAGCCCTCATGACAAACACTCGTGTAAACTTGAATATTATAGAAAGTTCCCAGTTGCATATGTAGAGAAGTGTGATTTCTGCTTTCGCAGTACATATAATATTATTGAAGCTGTTGTTAAAATGTGCATAAGATATAACTAGGCTTTGTTTCATGACATAATATTATAATATATATCATGACATACAGGTATAAGAGTTTCTGTGTCATAGCACCTCAAGTTATTCAGCATGCAATAACTATTGTAGGCTGATGAGGATGATGAGTCAGCAGCCTATGTTGGTGATATCCGGGTGATGTTGCAGTATGTGCCTGAGCCAATCAAGAAGGGGAGGAATAAGAACAGAGGCTGTATACATGTTTGGATCCATCAGAGTAGACAGTTACAGAGGGTCCATGGTGAATCAACGTTTGTACAATGGTTAGTCCAATGTGTTTACTCCTCACTTGGTAGAGTACTGTAAATTATCCATTTTTGCTCCATTAATGATTGTTATATATATATATATATATATATATATACCCCTTTCACACCTCACTTCAAAAGGAAGAGAAGGTGTATAAGTGGTATAATAGCACTACTATCAGTGCTCAAGAATACATTAACGAGAAATGGAGGTAGTATATACAAGTTATATCTCTCCTACAAGTTATGTCCCTCCTAGGAGGGATATAACTTGTATATGTACCACTCTGCGTGGGCAGTTCAAAGGTACCGCCAGTGCCATAATTTGTATATTGCACTGTTGCAGACCGCAGCGAGTGCATTATAACTTATAACGCACTGGTTGCGGTTTTGTAGACCACAACGAGTGCATTATAAGTTATAATGCACCGACCGCAGTGCAATATACAGATATTGCACTGGCTGCGGTTTTGTGCAGTATAGCACAAGTGCCGGTGGCGAAGACCACTACGACACCTCACCTAATAGGTGGAAAGACACTTCACAGATCACTCGAATTTTTTTATAGCCTGACATGTAAAGGTCGATTGTGGGCCATAACATCACCAATACGTATAATGTTTACAAGCAGCCAATGGCGATCGAAAAAGCCAACGCGGGTGGCCACAACTCTAGTCTACATATATAAACGTACTTATACACCTTACTAGTCTGGTGCCATCTTAGCCCAGATTAAACTGTAGTCCACTTCGACAATGACTCAATAAAACAAATATATTCTAAATAATACTAACCTTTATGTTCGATTGTGGGAACCAGTTTTGTCATGCCACCAGATTCGAGTTTAGCCAGTGTAAATAGTAAGAATTAGACTAGTATCGTTTAGTAGTTAGGTTTTGTTTACTTAAACCGTCTATTTAGCTGCTTTTTTTTGCTCGAGAGAATTACTATGGTGATTAGTCTGGTGCTTAGTCTATATGGCACGCTGGCATGCTGAGCACTACATGATGAGAGTCGAACAGCAAATGCAGGTTAGTGATATAACCCATAATGTACTAGCTTTCAATATCTCAGGTGGCTGCAGTACTGCAGAGGGAACGTCATCGCAACGTCTGGCTTGGTTACTGTGAGGGATTCGTTGGTTCTCGTATACCTCTAAGACTACTTCACTCGTTACAACAACTAGCACGAGGCAACGTCACGTGCGATCTCTCTTAATACTCTAAAATAATGCACAGCAATTACATCACACTCCCCCTAAGTTGACCCAGGTCAACTAACTTTAAGAGGGTTCCTAAATGGTTACCTAATTACAACATAACATACACTTACAATACATATTGTCAGGTTTGATTAGCATCAGTTATCCACTCATGCACTTGCTGCCGAGCTCTTTGAGCTGCTGTCCGCACAGGTCGAGAGGCTGGGTTGTCAACAGGTCGAGAGACTGGAGGATCAACTGTCACCTCCCTAGTGTCATCCTGATCCTTAGAGCCTTGCTTCTGAACGACATCTGACCTTGACATCACCTCAAGTGGATACAACTGCGTTATCGGTCTACGGATTGTTTTGTGCTTCCCATTAGTGATAACATCCAATATAGCTCCACGGATCTGGCCATCATCACCTTTCATCGTATCATTTATCTTACCAAGCTTCCATAAATTACGTGGATGATTCTCATCTTGGACAATAACTACCTCTCCAGGTACTGGCGATCTGGGGACTCCCACTTTGTCCACAGTATTGTAACGTTCCCGGAGCTGAAGAAGATATTCATCTCTCCATCTAATCCAGTAGTCCTCTAGAATACTGTTCAGATGCTGTACCCTGTCATTGAGATCATCACAACTCACTACAAAGTCCTCATCATTACTGTCAACTGATCCAGTGACATTTGGCAAGGATAATAGACGATGTCCAGTCATTAGGTGAGATGGTGTAAGTGGCTCATCCAAGTCTTCTGCAGATAAGTATGAAAGGGGTCGACAGTTGATTATTGCCTCAATTTCCATCAATACTGTTATTAGTTCATCATACGAAAGCCTAGCCTTGCCGATAGACTTCTTTAGGCATCTCTTAACTGACTGGACCATCCTCTCAAAGAAACCACCCCACCATGGTGCTTTCTCCAGGTTAAAAACCCACTTAACATTAATACCTGCGAAATGCTGCTGTACTTCTGGGCTCCTTAGCACATCCTGAAGTGTCTGTGCTGCAGATACAAACGTCTTGGCATTGTCCAAGACTATTTGTGCGGGTACACCTCTTCTGGCACTGAACCTCTTAAATGAACGGATAAATGTTTGAGTACTCATGTCTGGGACCAATTCCAGATGAACAGCACGTGTAACACAGCACGTATAACACAGCACGTATATAATGCTATCCATACCTTGCTGCTTCCTGATCCATCACTCCCCTTAACATAGAGAGGCCCAGCAAAGTCGACTCCACAGTACAAAAATGGTGGTGCTTCAGTGACACGGAAGTCTGGTAGTGGCGGTGGAGGTACTGCTCTGTAGTGAGGGCCTTCCACTTTGCGACATGTCACACACTGATGAATTATTTTTCTAACAAATTGTCTGCCCTTGACAAGCCAATACTTGGAGCGAATGTCCGTTAAAGTATCCTTCACACCGCCGTGCAAGGTTCGGTCATGGGCACTCTTTACAATCAAAGCAGTCAAAGGATGTTGCTTGGGGAGCAAAATTGGATGTGTTTGAGCATACGGCAAGTTTGCCTTCTTCAGTCTTCCTCCACACCTCCAAACATCATGCTGGTCTAGAAACAAGTCTAGCTGGTTCTTCCACACTTCAAATTTGCTATCATCAGTCAAATGATTCTGGCAGTCATTAATCCAGTCCAGTTCTGCCATTTCTATGTCTGCAGCTGTCAGTGTCCAATCAATAGAAGGGCCATTGTGTTGAACTAACATTTTAAACCTTGCAATAAATTTCCTCACAAGTGCTGTCACCCTTAATAGCTTACGTAACTTACTGTAACGTTCACAGTCTATCAGTTTCCCTATGCCACTACGATCTGTTGCTATTAGTAAGGTGTGATTGGTCAGTTTCATTTCTGACATGCAATCTTCTGGTATAGGTAGCTCATCAGTGACTTGTGCTGGAGAGAACTTCGGTAGCCAGTAAGGGCCATGTCTCCACACCAGGCTTGTCTCTAGTTCCTGAGGTGAAATACCACGAGACGGCATATCAGCCGGGTTTTCCTTCCCTGCACAGTGTGCCCAGTGTTGCACTGGCACTAGTCGTCGGATTTCTGTTACCCTGTTGTGAACAAACTGTTTCCACTGCTTATGCTCTCCTTGAATCCAAAACAAAGCTACTTTTGAGTCCGTGAAACATGAACCCACTTGAACACTGATAACTGATTTAAGAGCCACAACTACAGTGGAAATGAGCCTAGATAGTAGGAGACAAGATAACAATTCAAGCCGAGGAACAGTCTGATGGCTAAGGGGTGACACTCGTGTCTTAGACGCTACAAAATAGGCTGATTCTGAGCCGACACATAAGTAGACCACAGCTGCATATGCGGCAATGGAGGCATCACAGAACCCATACAGGACATTTGCCATTGGTTTACCTGATAAGTGAAAGTAACATCTCGGAAGGGTAACGACACTACCCTGGAATTTCGATAGCAAGCTTGTCCATTTAGTTAGCAACTCATTTGGTAGGTGATCGTCCCAACCAAGCTTGAACCTGCATAACTCTTGAAAAAATATTTTCAGCATCACTATCACTGGAGACAAAAAGCCCAAAGGGTCATAAAAACGTGAAGCAAAACTAACTATATTACGCTTGGTTGGTGTCAATGTATGCAGAGAAATGGCTATTTGTCTGATATCAAATTCTAACACATCATTTATTGGGTTCCAACTTACGCCAAGAACTTTCTGTCCGCCAGGTACACTTCCTGTCAGGAGATCACTTGTATAGGTTGCGTCCTCTTCCATGACGCTACTCTTGAAATGTACATCAGGTGACGAGATCTGTTCATGAGATGCTATTCTCTGACGTAAGGTCGATGAATTGGTAATAAATTTACGCAAATTAAATCCACCCTCTGCAAACACTTTCTTAGACAACACATAAAGCTTGTAAGCCTCATCCTCCCCATCAGCACCATACGTAACATCGTCAACATAGATTGATTTCATTAGAGTGTTTACTAGATCTGGGTTTTCATCCCGATACTTCTCAAGGTGGTGGCGTATGGTGGCATTGAGTAGGAAAGGGCTGGCAGACACACCAAAAACTACTCTGGTAAATCGCATTTGCACTATTGCTGGTGATTCCTTGTGTACATCATCCACCCACAGAAACCGCAGCACATCCCTGTCTGAGTTGGTAACAGACACCATTAGGAAGGCTTTCTCTATATCTGCCACTAGTGCGACTCGGTAACATCGGAACCTCAAAATGATGTCTAGGATACTCTGATTAAACTTGGGACCAGAAAACAAGCAATCATTGAGTGAACGGCCCTTTGCCTTTGCAGAGGCATCATAGACTATCCGCAACTTGGTTGTTGACTTGTCTTGGCGGATGACTGCGTGATGTGGTAGATAATGTGTTCCAGTGCCATTCTTGTGAGTAGACGCCTCACTGACCTTCTCAATAATACCCAGTCGTGACTGCTCCTGTATGATGGCATGGTATTCCTGTAGTACCTCAGGATGATGACGCAGCTTCTTAAGCAGTGTTAGGAGTCGCCTCTTAGCTGGTTTAAAGTTACTGGGAGGCCTTGTCTGTTTATCTCGCCATGGGAGTGTAACTTCATATCTGCCATCTCTAAACATTACTGAGTCCTTGAAAACATCATGGACAGATGGTTCAACTGACTGAATGCCTAGTGACTCCAGCTCCCAAAAGCTCTTAAGCACACTGTCCAGGGAAGATGTATCTGACGATTGAACAAGCAGTGAGTGATAGGAATTCAAGTTGTGTACATTGGCTTCACTACAAACTGGGGCGGACAGTACCCAGCCTAAATGGGTGTTGATTGCCGTTGGTCCACTCTTTCCATGTATGATTTCTCCAGTTACCAACTGCCAATAGTGATCCGCTCCAATCAAGGCATCTACTTGAAGTTCCTCACCAACCCTAGAAAAGTCAGCAAGATCAAGGTCTGAAAGATGATGGTACTTTTCCTTGGTGTAAGCAATTGGTTGGCATGATAATGGCTCACAGATCAGTGGCACTGTGGAGAACACAAAGTAGATGGTAGTGCCAGTCTTAAGAGGGACAGCAAGTCTGACCACCTCAACAGTCTGCCTTGTGGTACTATCTGAGCCAAAGGTCTTAATTTGTACTTGTTCAGTACGCTCTGGTTGCAATCCCAAGGCATCTCTCACTCTCTGGGTTATGTAAGAACGTTGACTCCCCCCATCCAGCATCAATCTTATAGTCATCCCACATCCTGGATCATTCCACTTGTGCACATAAGCCTTGGCTGTCTGTAGTAACACTGGCACTTGCGTATTCACACAATAGAGCTGAGTTGTCACTGGCGTCTGCTGCCCTGGTGTTGGTAGTAACTGTTGCTGTGGAAGAGGTTGTGGGATAGTCTGCTGCAGGACTTGCTGACTGGGTGGTGGCTGGGGTTGGACCACTGAGGTTGGGCCGGAACCAACATGATTCTGTGAGTCTGAGCACTGCTTGTCTCCATCACCCTTATTGGCAGTATAACTGCTCTTGCAAATACTGATATGGTGTCGGCCACCACAACGTGCACATCTGACAGAGGATCGACAGTCTTTACTCATATGATGTCTTTTAAGACACACAAAACAACGCCCTGCTCTCTTCAGGATCACCTTTCTCTGTGAAGTATCAGTAACAACACCACACGATGCTGAGGAATGTCCCTGTGTACAATAAGAACACTTCAATTGACCATCACCTGTCAGCAGTGCGCGGTAGTTGGCACATGTGACCCACCACTGGATGATCTCTCACGTGCGCTTATCTCGCATTCAACAATACCCATTAATCGATCAATATTCCACTCTGCATCACCAACCTCTCTACTAATGATCAAACGAAGCTCCTGGGGAAGTCTATTCTTTTTTTTTTTTTTTTTTTTTTTTTTTTTTTTTTTTTGCTGCTGAAAGACATGGATACAAACTGGGGGGTTGGTATAAAACTAAACTAGACTATAAAATACAGCAGCTGGTGTGCTGATAAGAGCTATCAGCACCCAATTATAAGTTAAGATTACAAGGGAGCAACTAAAAATTACAAGTAAACTAATTAATTAACAAAGGGGTAATTGGGGTGGAACTACACCTATGACAAGGACATACAACATGATAAGTACAGTAATTATTGTCATCAAAGTTTGAAGTGAACATGGCCCAGAAGATGTTGTTTAACTGTCTCTTTAGTGTTGCTATAGATAGATCTAGATTTAAAGGTGGCAGTACATTCCATAAACGTGGTAAACGGTTAAAATAAAAGTGGCGGGAGGTGCTATATTTCGTATAATTATGAACTAGCTTGGAATGGGTTGATGATCTTGTAGAACTGTTGCTGTTAAAATGGACCCACTTGGAGATGTCAAAGTTCATAAACAAGGATGACAACAAATTCCCATATGAATCTAATGGGACGTCAAGTGACTTCAGACTGCGCACTTGAAACTCAACCTGGTCATGAAAACGACGAAGAGCCTTGACGTTGTTAACTGATGAGACAGACTCTAATTCTAACAAGGTGTCCATATGACGGGAGATAATTTGTCGCTTGTTGCCAAAGCGTTTCTTCAAAGTGTCAATCGCCTCTGTGTAGTTACCAGCAGAGAGCTTAAGTCCGGCTATAGCTCGCATTGCAGGGCCCTCTAACAGGGAATTCAAGTACGTAAACTTGTCAACGGCCGACAAGGTTGGATTGAGGTGTATGGACGACTCAAAGGTGCTCCAAAATGCCTCCCACTTAGTGAGGTCGCCGTTAAATGTCTTTGACACTAACCTAGGAAGCTTTACTTTGCTACCACTATCTCTTGTATCATGCCCTGGTGCCAGTAAGGTATCTGTGTGAGTAGTTGTATCAGTAACAGTTGTTGGTGGCTCGTCAGGTGGCTTGCTTGGACTGTCATGTGGTGGGGAGGTTCGATGAGTGCATGCAGGTAGTGGTGGCTTGGATAAAATTAGTTGCTCCACGTGACATATGCATTGCTGTATCCGTTCTGAAAACACATCAGACTGCTCAATTTCATCTGCAATTACATCGTCCTCAATTGATGCTAATATTTCATCATTTAATGCACGAAGTTTGTCTAGCTTTTCTGTTAAAGAAAGCTTCCATTGTTGTAACTTCTCAGGCGCCGGTCCTCCTGTGACGGCACTAGCTTCCTCTAGTTGGTTCATGAGTCTTGAAGCAGACGATCTATGTCCTGCTCGAACTTTTTTCAATCTTGCAAGGGCTTCAGCCATCGTTGTAATTAACTTAATGTCTAATAATGTTACTCTTATACATCAACTGTCGGTAGAAGTGTCTGAAACGATGTATTCTAATTAATGTCCACCAACTGAATCCAATCAACCTGTAAGGGGTCAGCAGAGAATTACGCGATCATTTAACGCAATGCACTAGCCTGGTCGGGTACCGTTTATAACCCGGTACCAAGGTGTCCGCGTTTGTGGTTAGAAATAAATTTCGAGATAATTTAGCTCAAATTTCTGCTGCTGACTGTCTTTCACTAGCTCGTAGTCGACTCGAAGGACCATGTGAGGGATTCGTTGGTTCTCGTATACCTCTAAGACTACTTCACTCGTTACAACAACTAGCACGAGGCAACGTCACGTGCAATCTCTCTTAATACTCTAAAATAATGCACAGCAATTACATCACAGTTACCCACAATCGATGTTAGAAACCTGGCCTTTATAAGTGTTACAGCTGTCTTGTGATACTCTCCCCACCTATTAGGTGAGTGGTACATAACAGTTATACAACGTGCACTCGTGCTCTGCCTGTATAAACGCACTTGCCTTCGGGCCTGACGGCCCTCAGGCTCGTGCGTTTATATTAGGCAGAGCACTCATGGCCGTTGTATAACTATATAATACTACCTCCTATTCTCATTAATACATTCCAAGCACTCTCAGAAATCATTCAGTTTCTTTGATAAAACTGTGTGATCTCCTCTGCTTTTATATAGCAACACTTCACAGGATCGATAGTGGGTTTTAGTTTTGTAAAGTGAGCCAACGCATAGATCATGTGACTTGGGGAAGAAGATGGTTCATTGTTTTACTGAATGAAGAAGGTCACAGGTTAGTTTATATTGAACATGTTGCATTCAATAGTCACGCGGCGATGTCCCATATCAAAACATTTGTCAACTTTTACCATACATTATAAAAATCTGTAATGTAAAATATACGCAAAAATGACACTGTCTATTAAATACGGTACCATAACTTCCGCATACTTTAATTTATGGAGATATGGTATGGCTCATCAGAACTCTTGATCAATGGCGAATCGAGTGATATATAGGAGTTTGTGAAGTTATGAAGAGAAAAGGCAGGATAGAGCCTTGTGTCGCCAAATTACACATTCAGATACATAATGAAACAGCAGGAAAACCTTGTTTTTTGTATGTTTTATAATGTAACTTGGTATAATAATTGGTTAGGCACTTACTTCGGGCAGATTCTTAATCAGCAAGTGTTGACACGTAGAATGATACCAAGTTTAGCAAATTTGATTGAGGGTAATAGGTTGCTGTTGAGGGGTTTTCCCACCCGAGTAATTAAATTCTCCAATATAAATTGCATGGGGGCCCATACTATGTTGTAATCAATAGTAAATAAATGTTACTGTGGTAACGCTAGAGCTTTACTTTGGGCAGAAACATGTAGAACAATTCAAGGGCTTTAATTTTTTGTATAATGTCCTGTAGAGATTATGGATGCTAATGATTGCTTTTTTGCATAAGTACAAAATGTATGTATTTTACATAGGGCAAGAAATGATCGCTGTCAACAATGTTTTTCAACCTACTGGTTTGACTAAGCTACGACTACCAAATATGACATGGAGTTGATTTTTAGCTGTTATGATACATAATTCATAAGAACTAATAGCAAAATTTGATGTTATGTAAAATTTATTCGGAGTGACTATTCGTATGGCAGTCACTTATGAATAGTTCTTGGGCTATTTGTACGGCAGTCACGTGATTCATAATAAACAAGCCAGTTCAATGATTTTTGCATTCCGGAAACTACACGTGGCTTTTGGCACGTAAGTTTGGTGGTGTGAACGTCTGCTCTACGCTGGTACATCTTTGACTAGAGTTAATTGTCGAATGCTTTGGGCAGAGGATCTTTGTGATGCAATATTGACGTTTCAGCAAGCCGAATTCTCGACCAAATTTGTGCAAACCTGTACGGCAGACAGTGATGATTTTTTGGTGAGGAGGATCATTTGAATCAGCGTTGGCAACACATGCACCAAAGAAGTTCTCAGAAAGGGATCATATAGTTGCAGAACGAGTAAGCATTACCGAATTAGTGTGATTGTACAGTTGGCAACCATGCATTTCTAGATTAGCAGCCACCCATTGTACTAATCACTTCAAGATGAACAAACCTCATTGACAACTTTCTACTTTGCAGCAATTCATTGAACAGTCACCCTGACTACAAGATAAGCAACAGTACACCTACTGCTGCAATGTACTTAACGGATTGATCACATTAGGTGTCTCGCTCCTAGCTACACATAACTAGTATGACAGGAGTTAAGTGTCTCACTCCCAGCTATGTATGACAAGAGTTGAGTGTCTCACTCCCAGCTACATACAACCGACTAGTATGACAAGAGTTAAGTGTCTCACTCCCAGCTACACTAGTATGACAAGATTAATGCCGCTCATCAGCTCAGAACTCCTCAAGACTATTTCAAGTTTTACTGAATTGTGTGCTATGGAATTGCTTTATAGGAGCTGCATGCATACTGTCAAGTGTTGTACGCTGACTACGACTACTAGGTAGCAATCAATCCTATGTCAGATTATGGTCACAATGGCATGATGCTAGATTTCTGCCAAAACAATGATCATTACTACACTCCAGTAATCAACTTGCATTTGCGCTTTCCAAGATGGACCTCAAGAATTTATGCTGATCAAGAATTAGCAAAGGCAACAATTTATTTAAAACATCTAGCTATGACATAGCTATAATATACATGCTTGTATTTTTTTGTATGTTAGCTCTAGCTAGCTAACAGTTAACTGATATTCCTGTATTAGTTTTGAGTACAACTATCTGAATATTGATTTTGTGATTATTATTGTATTATAAATATTATGCATGCTCTTACTGAGACTACAATGCATACATAGTACAAGTGAGCATGCAGTGTCACTGTACCATGCAGTGTCACTGTACCATGCAGTGTCACTGTACCATGCAGTGTCACTGTACCATGCATGGAAATTCAATAAGTCAGCTGAGTTTGAATGAGCTATGTCAACAGTGGCGGATCCAGACTCTGGGTTGGAGCAAAAAGAGGTCACAGCCTGCTGACAATGGCAGTCCTCCACCAAATATAACCGGCACACTGCACTGCATAATTTGATACTGCTTCTCTAAAATAATGTGACTGCTTCATTCGAGTGATTGATTACTTTATTACAATATCTTGATTTCACATACCAAAACTCTTTGGTAGGGCATAGGCCCACCCCTAAATACACACCGTATGTCAATCTCTGTCACTGAGGAGGCAGCTGACCGTTGCTAATGATGGCAACGAATCAGTAGCATTTGACAAGTGGTAGTTATACTCTAGTTACACTGTTACGTGACCGTACGAATAGCAGGTAAGCTATTTGTACGTACCATCGTATAAATACCTTTTTTGTTATTCATACGGACTGCCGTACAAATAGCACAAGGTGATTTCATAGCTATTCGTATGTGACCATACAAATAGCACGTGAGCTATTTGTACCTGACTGTACTAATGGTAGGTATTCCAGTATCCGAGATTTTTTAATATAAAAATTCTCCGTATATTCCCCAATAGAACCCTGGCACAAAATAGCAACTCGTGTTTAACTTGGGATTACTCCGTCGTCCGAGCTCCAATGAGGATGAAAATCGCTGTGGGGTTTGTCCACACACTGATCATCATGAAACTCTTAGTTTTATCGTGCGCATTGCAAGTTTTGTTTTGTTTTGTAATCTTTTCAAGCCTTGTAATGTATGTAGAATACTTTAAAACTTTTAAAAACGTACTGTCAGGTGGAAGGTAGTCACTGGTGCTTACTTTGAAGTGCATAGTTACTTCACTTGGGTTAGCGATTTTCAGCTCCAGAGCAATTTTCTGATGGCTGTGTCATCAGCTCAAAAGTATAAACCACTTCAAAGTCAGCATAACAATGTCATAATTGAAACCACGACTCCACCTTAGGTATTGTTGCATCATTGTGGCACCTCCACGTTAGTTGTTTACCTTTATAAGTTGTTAACGTGATGTTTTTACTCACTTGAGATAGCCACTTGCCTATAGATATACACCATTGTATTGAGAAGTGTGCAATAGGTGAAACGTTTGCCCACCACAAAGCATACAAAGATCACTGAGATCCGATAACATCTGAAGTTACTCTCATTACATGTACAAACTTGCAGCTAGAAGCAACTGCAGTTTCAAGAAAGTTCAGATTGCTAGATGGCTTCTTGATTCAATTGTGCCTTTAAAAAGTATGGGGAGCCCTGGAGAAAAATGTACCTTTTTCAGTTTTTAAGCACTGTGCATGCCAAAGTAGCTAATTCCAACCCAACAAACTATATATTTCTGAGATTGGCAGTCAAACTCTATCCATTATTATTATTATTATTATTATGTGTAAAAAGGAAAGAAGGCAAAAGCCTGTGATACCTTATCATTACAAAAAAAAGGTTAACTTAAGACTAAGTTAGTACAATATAATTAAAAATCAATTTGAGTCATTTGATCTGAGAAGAAATCATCAAGCTGGTTTTAAATACATTTAGAGACTGTGCCGTAACTACATAATCTGGTAAACTGTTCCAAGAATTTACTGCTCTTACTGAAACAGAGTGGCACCTTGCCCTGGTGGTAGCATGGGGCTTATATAGCTTGTACATGTGGCCTCTAGTAGAAGTGACTGAGGAGATGGTAAAAAGGTCAGAAAAATCAATGCCAATATCATTGTTAATAAGGCGGTATAGTAATATCATATCACCTCTTAGTCGACGATATTGCAATGAAGGTAAGCCCAGTATACGTAAACGTTCTGTGTAAGGAGTGTCTTTCAAGCCACCGAGTGTTCTAGTAGCTCTACGCTGGATCTTTTTGATGTTTTGTTGGTCAAGACTGTAGTGTGGCCCCCAGATAATGTTACCATACTCAATCACTGGTCTTACCAAAGACTTGTAAAGAGTAACAAACATGTGGTTATCTGTGAAATGAAAGGTCTTCCGAATAATAGCCAGTGTCCGATTAGCTTTGGAGATCACAGATGTGGCATGGGAATGAAATTTAAGGTTGTCATCAAGTATATAAAAAGCCCATTTTTCCAAAATTTAAAATTGGGCTGGAATGCCTACCAATAGCACATGGGCTATTTGTACGTGACCGTACAAATAGCAACGGCCAAAAATTTTATTTTTACCACTTCGGTTTACAATTCCCAATAGCAAGTTTTGATATGCAGACACTGGGTGAAGCGCTTAATTGATTTGGCCATTAGTGTTAATAATATTCACTACTTTAATTTATTCATGGCTAGTAAAAGTAAGTGCTTTAGTGCACTTGAATCGTCTTGCTCTTTTGACACCTGGCGTGATGTGCTTAGTGACTGCTGGGGCGTGGCGCTTAATTGACTAGGCCATTATAGCGCTGTAAACATATTCACTGCTTTAGTCTATTCATGGCTAGTATGGTAAGTACTTAGCTTCATTAAAAGCTGTTCAGCTCGTATTTGGGCTTCCTGTGTATAATTATGTACCCACAATCGAGACGATCTGCATGCTCGTGACGATACACTTACGTTCGGCCTCGGTAGCGCCTTGCAGGGGCGTAGCTAACCAGAAGGTAGGGGGCAAGCATCCCCCACAAAACGCTCAACTTTATTGATACTTGCACAAAAGGCTAATGACCCAATGATGGGCTAGCCAACATACAGTGTTGTATTATTACAGCTTATATAACTAGCTACATAACTACTTCGTTACTGATTGCTACCAGTTATGACTTATCAATGAAAGTATTTTCGTCGAGCATCATTGCATGTGCTACAACTGTACTCCAACAAATTCGCCCACAATCCAGTAGAACTATATTGTGAACATTTTAGTAGAAATACAATGTGTTACAGTTACTTACGTCAGCCACAGTCTGTGCTGCAGTCCTAGCACACTGGCATAGTATTACGAACTGACTCACTTCAGCCGGTGAAATTCAAACACCATGTATTGGCACGAAATCCCAGTTCTACACCTCTCCTGTTAGCAGAATTTGTAAGTTAATCGTGACGGATTGTCTGACTGACTGACAAAGTAAAAAAACTTAAACTGGCATGTCACTGCACTGTACGAAGATCGAGTGTGATTATATTAACTCGGGAAAATAAAGTTGGTGAATTTAACACTTTATCACCTCGTAGGCAGTAGGTCTGTAGCATCATCGCGTATTACTTGTCACTTCTGAGTTGCGACTCTTGCGAAGTCACTTTGAGCGGGTTACTTGTTTTTTTAGCTTCGAAAAATGCACTATCACGTGAGTAGTATAGGCTAAATATAGAATTGTGTGTCTAATATTTTCGTTCGGTGAAGGTATATGGGGAAACCCCTGGGGATTCGTATTTTTAGTGGATCGTTTTATTCATTGCTTGTAACACTCAAGAAATCAACGTATTATTATACTGTAGTGATTCACAAACGAATTGAATATTGTTTGTACTCTCGTAGTAGCGCACAAACAGTAATTTTAGATGCGTGTCAGTTCCTGGTAAGCTTGTGACGGAAATTAAAAAAACACCACTTAGTGATGGGGGGCAAATTCCCCCCCCCCCCCTTGGCTACGCCACTGGCGCCTTGTTGTTGCTCTTACAACGTTATCCACAATCAAAATTCACATGGTTCCATATAAATACACTCGCAAAACATTCCTGCAGTTTCCATGTACACTTACAGGTGAGTCACTCAAGTGGAATGTATTAGTTGTAACATAGGCACTTGTGATTTTCCTGAAATATACGCACTCGGGCTGTGCCCTCATGCTCGTGTGTATATTTCAGGCAAATCACATGTTACAACTACTACATATATATACAGTACTGCTCAAATGTAATACAATACCACTCAAATGTAGTGTCGTTTCCCGAGAGTGCGAATGATTAAAAAACTTGCTAATTAGAGGGCACGGGACCCATTTCACTCGTGAGTATTCATCCCGTTTCATTTAGGATGGATATTCGTGAGCGAAACAGGTGCCATGCACTTTAATTAGCGAGTTTTTTTAATTGCTCACACTCATGAGACGATGTTACATTTGAGCGGTACCATATATGTGTGTGCGCGTGCGTGCGTGCGTGCGTGCGTGCGTGCGTGCGTGCGTGCGTGCGTGTGTGTGTGTGTGTGTGTGACTGGATTTGCTTTTTTCACAAATTTTACATACTAGCAAACAAAATGATGTAACAGTTGACTCCGTGTACTGATTAAAATGCAGCCAGATACTGTAGCTACACTTGTGTAAAAGTTCAGGCAATTATATACCATGATAAAAAAGTTATGAAGCTTCAAAGTTTAAAAAATGGGTCAAATTTTGTGTGTACAAATCCGGTCACATATAAACATAGATAGTGGCAAGGTTACCACATATATTAATGTGGCCACAGGTTCATAGCTGGTACATCCCTTGTTAAGCATTCTCAGTGCAATAATATACAGAGTCTTCAAACAATGTAGTTGTGTTTTAATTTCACATGCAGTATTGTACATATACAATAATCACTCTACAAGTTGCTAACAGACAAAGTTATGATATGAGATTATCTATTTACAGCACTCTTCTGCCACATAGTAAAGGTGATCAATACAAGTCTGACATCATCCAGGGTGATAGAGATCCTTGTTACAATGCCAAATTCAAATTTGATAAAATCAACAATGTGGAGTTATCATATGATAGAGTTCTGGAGATCACAATATGGGAACCACATCGTAACACTAATGAATTTGTAGGTGGAATTAGAATTGGGCCCAAGCCGCAGCCTGGAGCCAGAAATGAATGGATTGATAGTGATGGGAATGAAGTTAGCCAATGGGAGATGATGATGGCACATCCTGAGGAGTGGATTGACAAGTGGCATACCCTACAATCATCAATGAAACCTTGAGAAATTAGCTTGACTGCATCACTCTAATCAGCACATACGCTAATGGTGAATATGATTAATAGTTATATTGTTTGTATTTTTTTGTATAAGGCAGCAATCCCATCATGTAATTATATGATTTGTAAACACTCACATAAACTATACCATACGTACGTAGTTTGACAGTTTGACATTTTTAATGTTCCTTACCCCAACCTGCAATACAGTTGTTTATCTCTTCTTGCCAACACAGGTCCCAACTAGGATAGAGATCCTAACTGTTATTGCTAGACTGTGTGTTACTGAATGATCAAGTAACCACTGCATAGGTCTGGTCTACATTCAACATAATGATGTAGACCCCTCTATTAGCCTTCTCCTATGACATATGATATTACTGAAGTATACATTCTAATTAATGCTTTGTGGATATTCGGATTATTTGTTTAGCATGACCATAACTCACCAACACATTATTCCAATATTTGTTAATTTTTCCTTAAAACTTTAGATGGTGAATCAAGTGATATTACTATAAAGATATCAGACATCAAAATTAGTCTCTAACTAAATTCTGTGCATTTTTGATAGAAATGAAACCAGGCAGTTATATTACATATCAGTAATAGGTATGTATTCAAGTTACACTGTACTTCAAAGATCATTTCAAAGAATTATTCAAAGGAACTTGCTTTCAAGGATTGATGCTATAATTTTCCTCTGTACGTATATTGTATGGATGCAATGCATTCCATCACCTTGCTTCACACAGAACATTTATAGCCTGGACATGTTTACTGTAAAAGCTGCATCCAATATATTGTACTGTTCATCACATCCTGCTTGTCTGGCAGACTTCTATAAGTGTTTGAGCGTAAACTGGATGGCTGCAGGATCAAGGCTACCAAGACTTAATCATATATGGATTTTTCTCCTTTCTGCAACTTTTCAAACATGATTAACATCTTTGAACAGAATATAGTACTAGGTGTCCTACAGACCCTTTTGCACTGTAAAGCCTTATAAATAAAATAATCAATAAATGTGGCCTCATGGCAGCAATAATAACTATAACTAGTTATAGCTAAGTAATAACCAATTTACCTCTGGCAGGTAGTGAATGTCGTCCACTCCTTTTGTACAAATTTGAGCATGTCAACAACAGCATTTCATTTGTAAGCAGTATTTCATGTCTTACATCTCGTGTGTTTTGCTTGATGTGCTAGTTTTATTCAGTCATTTTGTTAGACAGTATAGACATGTCCTACTATATTACACTCGTCATCACTGGGATGTGGTCAACACAGGACATCAACTTGTCGTATAATAGGTAGATAGTATTTCATAACTCTTCCTTGTGTAGTAGCTACTTAACATCTGGACTGTTAATGAAAGCATGCAATAAACTTTTCTCTCATTAGATGTTTAATAGCTCGTGACCTGGTGCCAAACAGGCTGCTAAAAAAGTTAATGCTAAAAGACCACTAGATGGTTTGACTATAATAATAATTCTAGATGAATTTTCTAAGTATCATTATCTTCGTGTAATGAAGTCATTTTGTTTCGTTCATTAATTCCATGCAAGTCACATCAATTCATTGATGTCATGTCACTTGCATAATTATTAACATTGACATCAACTATAGCAATCCGATATCATCAGATGTGATGAAGCTGTAATATGCACATTGAATAGTTCACAGGAAAGAAACATTCTTGTGAATGAAGCACATGAAGTGGTGTAGTACTTTAGTGGTATTTCTTTACAGGATGGAGTAGTTATTTTTCTGGCACCAGAGCAACATGCTAGCTAATGCAAAGATGACACATTATTTGTGCACAGAGTTATACTAGCAGCTATGTTATCATGTTACTATGATACTGGTATATAAGCAGCTAGAGACTAGGCTGATGAACAAGAAAGAGGGCTGCTTAGCATAGATGATACCCAAAATTAATTATGAGTGAAGCTGCTATAATATATTTTGTGACAACTTTGTTTGATTAGGCATGCACTAATCATGTTCATACTGTGACTGTATACTTTATGACAATACTTTACCGGTTTCAGTGACAAATCCTCATTTCATTACAAGTTTGGTGATTTTATGAACCGACTTGTCAGATTCTTTGTCATACTGTACATTGCAACTGGTAATGGTGTGGTTGGCAAACATGCCACACAATAGCGCAAGCAATATATTACACTCGGATTTGAAACAAAGGGTTTCAACTGAAATTACAGTTTTTAGGAATTAGGATGCCAGCTGCACTATTTCAGGCTAGCTATAGCTGATTATATTAACATTTGAGAGATCACTAGGTTCAATATTAAATATAAGATTGATGACAATGTGCATGCACACAAATTATGCCACAGTCAGATTTTGGAAAATCATTCTTAATGTCATGCATCAAACAATTGAACATTATTTTATTGTGTTACCATTAAGACAGTTACGCACCTGTTGGATTACTTCACACAGTTTGTTGTAATTCAAAATAATGATTGATATTATTGTAGCTTGACTAAGTTTCTTTTTGGTGATAGATAATGATTATATTCAGATACTGGAAAGATAGCTTAATAATCAAGGAGAGTGAAAATTCAAAAGAAAGAGAGAAGACAAAGTAATATACGCCTGAGTTGTTTTTAATAGGGGGGTTTGGGAATTGGTTTTTGCCAACTTATATAGGTTCTCCAAATATGGCATTTCCAAGATTAAATAATATAAGTTTTTGGTTATTGCCGCCAGCAATAATGATATTCATACACTTCTTTTAACTGCATTATACCCCTACACAACCACTTCCCATATTTCATATGAACATGTGTTTGGCACATGGTCAGTCTGACCTATGTGGGGACTAGCAGGCATCGACTTTTCAATTAACAATCCCCTGAAGGGGCAAAACACTAATACAAAATTACCTGTGTAGTAGCACCATCTGATCAACTCCTGCATTACTACACAGCACTTATATTAATGGAAGCCTTGCCACACATGTATCATGGTTTGGAGAATACAGGAGGATTAGGTATTTACAAGGATGGTTTGATGTCAGTGGGTAGCTAAATATTGTTCAGGTAATGATTTACAACTGTAATATGTAGTAGCATGTTGCTTTATGCTTCCCATTGCCGGACTCTCGCTGGCTACTATTTTAAAGTAAACTCTTATTGTTTCTGTATTAGTGCAGTGATAGTCTCACTGCCCCCCTTGTAGTCTGGGGACGAGAATATGCAGTGACTGGTCTCAGGGCCGCCCAGAGAAATTAAGGGGCCCAGGACAAAGAGTTAAAGTGGGGCCCTTGACCCAAGTTGCAAGGTGAAGACAAAAAAAAAAAAAAAAAGGTCACAACCTGCTGGCAATGACAATAACTACCCATCACCAACCATATCTCCTTATCTATAAGCTTGCTACACTGCTCCTCTGAAGAATACTGTGACTGCTCTATTAGAGTATATCGATCTTTTAAACAGGTATTCAGAGGGCCCTTCATGGGGCCTCCTGGGACCCCTTCAGGCTGGGGCCCCTTCAGGCTGGGGCCCGGGGCAAAATGCCCCAGTTGCCCCCCCTGTGGGCGGCCCTGACTGGTCTAGAAGAGAAATGACTCTGTTAGTCATCTGGGAATCACTATTCTTTATGATCACGTGACTAGCACAGCTAGACATTATGGAATGACATCACAGAATGATGATATTAAAAACTCATCCCTGATCCGAACGAGCATTGTTAAGAGGTCTGGAGGAGTTAAAGGGGCGGGTTTAACTACAACAGTTTTAACTAGCGTTTGGTGATGTGTGGTGACCAGATGCAGTCATATTCTATCGTCTTCACTGAGGAAGAAGAGGACGCGTTGAGTAGTGTGTTTGAAGAAGAGCTACAACTACAACGAGACGAAGAAAATCGCCTAAAGTTAGAAGAGACTTTATTTGTGTCCTTTATCATTTAATATCGCCCACTTTCTTTCCAGGCGGCTACGAAATGAAGTAGATAGACTGGAGCAAAAGAGTAATAGTTACACGGCCTCGTGTTGCAGTTGTTGTGGGGTCCGGTTTGGTCTGATCATAAACAGGGGAGCGTCGTGTCCGATTTGTACTAAACGAGCGTGCAAACAACATCGTTGCTACGACTTGCACAGTAATTCGTGGAGATGTACTCTTTGTGATATGAGAGTGTGAGTGTCTCAATGGTGCATGTTGTGTATTGTAGCGGTGATGTAATAATAACAGATGGTATATACTTCCTTATTGGTTCAGTTAGGCACTGGAGGGCCAGCATGGGAGTAGCTCTATAGCCATCTCAGGCAGGTCTGACCATCTGAGGGGTACGACACCTCTAGCAATCATGTACGCCTTTCAGCTAGCAATCACAAATCAACTATATAGCAATTTTTGCTTATGCAAATAATTAGCTAAAACTGATCTTGCAATCTTATCGTTAACCAACGCAAGTTCGCAGTGGTAGCTAAAAGTGTTAAAATCATGACTTATTGTCCTTCAGAACCCAGTAACAACCTCACTAATCACACTATAGCAATTACAGTGTAAAATTTCAAATCAGTTTCAAATCACATACAGATTCCCTCATGACTATCAGACTCAGTATTGTGACTAGTAATACATTAGTATTATGTGATATTACAATTTTGGTTTCAGTATAGTATTGGATAATTGTTAAATATTGTGTTGCCATATGCAATCCCTTACTAATTAACTGAATTGGTGGTGTATACATTGATAATATCAGGCTCAGCTGTGTTTTCTTCTCAATGTGTTGGGCAACTAAAGGTAGTGGATAGCTGCCAACAGTAGTTAGTGTTTTAATGTGATATCCATGAGACCTTGGTTTGATTCTTGTCCTTGCTGTATCTACTTGATGTTATTGCTGGATGGTATCCATTAAATTTTACCACTATTTGAGGAGATAGTTATACCATATAGGAGAAAGTTTGGTGAGAGGAAGGATGGGTGGTTTGGCAAGTGATTGATGTTTCGCTAAACTAAAATCTGTCAAATCGTTTGTATAATACAAATCCGTTTTACCTACTAACAAATTCACCTAGTCTCTTTCAAAAATGTTTGCATCAACAAATTTTGTTAGTATGATTGCATTTTTGTATAGCTCAGTGTTATGGTTCGTTGTAGTTTGGACACTTTCTAGTGAGATGGACAAGGGTTGTGATGTTTATCATTAGAGGCCTTAATTGAATCATCTCAATTTATAAGTTTGATAAAATTAAATTGTTGTTCTATGAAATAAATTTAAAAATCCATCTGGACTATATTCCTCTCTGCTGTTGGTCCCATGTCTAAGAACAGTCACTGTTGGCTCTCATTGTAGGCCTCTCAGAAGTTTAGTACTTATTTAGACGTTATTAATTTTATAGTTTGATAGATTGTATGAGTGATATCTGCAATGGTGTTTCAGTTACGTTTGTGTATATCTATGAGGTCACAAAACAAAGTGGCCGCCATAGTGTGGGGACTTTGTACAGGGAGGTATTGGGCGAGATAGTGTTCCCTATGATAGCATTTATAAGTTTGAAAAAGGGCGCCAGAAGGTGAGGCATATATAATGCAATACAAATAAGCCTGTTTGTGTTTGAATTAAAAATTTTTTTCCTTATTGGATGGAGCATGTTTTGCACCATCACGGTACATGTACTACTTCTTACCTTTATCATCTTGTGGTTCCATGTGTAAACACTACAGACAACATTCATTTCGAATACTGTGTGCTAAAGTCTTTGAAGCCCCCGTACTAACACGGCCATTTTGTCAATTGTGACATCAAATTTCATAATCACAACATCAAGAAACATCATTGAGGATGTTACTCATAATTATAGATATAGGGTGGGTGGAATTCACTTAATGAACAGGGTCCTAGATCAGATGTTGCATTATTTAACAATGTTACAAATTGTGTCATCTCATTGAGAATGTGCCTATATTCATACAATATAGAAAACTGTTCGACTGTCACTAAATTTGTTTCAAGACATACTAATTGTGCAGGTTTGGTGTTCAGTGGCCAACACGATCATTTGCTCAGATGGTGCTGATGGGATGGCACCAACCCAATATGCTTTATTGAGAGATGGATGACTCTGCTATTGTTACTAGCATTCTATTGATGATAATAATTATTATTGTTGAAAAGAATAGCACCTTTAGAATTTGACATGTTATATCACTCTCTTCCTGTGTATATTGTATGTGCTTGGTTGCACAATAAAACTAGTGGCATAGTGAACCTTTTAATGAATTCCCCATGCTTATAGCTGTCATCTCCAGGGATAACTGTATGATAGGCTGATGTTATTCAGCTCCGTTACCGGGTGATAGGGAGCTCTGACTCTGTACCATAGATTTAGTAGATAAATCAGTATAACAGCATAATAATTATTGGTCTCTACATTTTATGATATCAATCACGCTTTTATTCAATAAAATAGCACAAACATTTCATTATAGATTTAACATTAATTACCAGTGTCATGAAGAATCATTTGTGACTGTCTCTGGGAAAACCGGTCTATCACCCATTTAAAAGTATCGAGAAATGCCGGTTTTAAATACTCAGCGTGTTGTAGCTTGCCAATGGTGATAGCTACACGTACCAAATTTTCACACGCTTTACAACAATTTATTACCTCCCAGATCATCCACTGAAGAAATAGTCAATGGCTAAGTTTCCCACCATTTTAGATAGTTATTTAACCAAGGTTGGCTGTATCAGGCAAGCTCCAAAAGGGTGGAGGCGGGGGCCTGGAAGGTGGGATAGATGCTGTTTTAAAAATTGAAGAGGAATGTGTTGGGATGAATTAGGCCAAGTTATGGGTCATTCAGGGCTTAAAACTGGCTATAACGAAAGGAAATGTACAGCACAGGTCATTATCCAATACCACGGAGCTGTACAGCCACGTGCAGTCTTGGCCAGGGCTCAATCAAGACCCCAGACCACTTATACGGCTTGCCACTGTGCTTGATAAAGGCAGCTAGCAAAAGTAGACCACTTTACTTTGGTCGACTGTGACAGTAAAATTTGATAGTGCATTCATAAAGCTTTGTGAAAAAACCAAACGTCCTGTCTTGGGCGATGAGACCAGTTTTCACAGATCCAGTCACATTTTATGATGAATGGCTGAATTGGGTTTCATGTTACAAATTATTGTCACTATAGTTATTTAATCCAGGTGTATTATATGTCATTCTTTTGTTGACAGAATGTTATGCATTAATGAGGAGACATTAAGTAGCACCAGTATTGAAGATCTGAACAAGCCAGTTACCATGTTAAGTGGTGACCAAGGTATAACATGTGTGTTGGGGGTAGTTGGAAAAGGCGGATACGGTCGGACGCAGACACGGACACGGACATTTTTAAAAAGCACTTTTTACATTTATGTAACAGTTATTTTTCATACCTAACGCTGTTTTTACAGCAGTCTTCGCTTCGAGACCCAGGCGTCGATCCTTTCATAGCGCTTATCCATTTATAAGCGCACGTGCGAAGGACTAGACCAGCACTCCACAGCATGCCAAAGACCATAATGGTGTTGTACACATGTTCTAAAGTCTAATACAGAGTTATATAGTTGTAGAGATTAGCTTGTATGCCCCATGCAACTTAGCTTAGCAGGCCAAATCCACAATCTTACGCCTTTTAGTATAAGGCGCAGGCGCTTATACCGAGTGTTGAGGATTTCAAGGACCTGGCCTACGAGATTAAGTTGGGACATGCTAGATTAATCTCTGTGACTCTGAATTAGATTTATAGAGCACGTATGCAACACTATAATGGTCTTTAGAGTGCTAGTCTATCCTTTGCACGTGCGCTTATAAATGGATAAGTGCTATGAAAAGATCGATGCCTGGGTCTGGAGGCGAAGACTACTGTAAAAACAGCGTTAGGTATGAAAAATAACTGTTATATAAATGTAAAAGTCCTTTTTGAAAATGTCTGTGTCCGCGTCCGCGTCCGACCGTATCCGCCTTTTCCAACTACCCGTGTGTTGGGATAAAGCCACTCTGTCCAGTCATGTTCAAGGGCATACATACATCAAAAAGCCACCCCCTACGGAGAAAGCATTGATGTGGGTTTGTCAGTTTGTGGTGAACAGATTGTGCCAGGTTCCATCTTTGTAGCTTGTTTCAGTTAAATAAGCACCTGTAATTTATTTTCCATGTTTTTGGCTGAAACTTCTGGTTTTCGCTGAGCCAGTCTATACCAGTTCATTAACAACAAAAAATCTTGCACCTTTTAGTGCTTCTTAATAACAAGAGTTCATATTATGAACTCTTGTTAATATAATGATGCCACAAAAATTATCATGCAGTGCCCAGGCAACCATGTAATTTACTTTTGGACACACAGACTGTGTACTGCTGTGGTGTGAGAACACTCACTAGAACTGGGTGCTATTAGAATTTTACCTAGTAATATCAATGCAATAGTAAAAAGCAAACCACGATAACTTTGTGAAGGACTATTTGCAATTAGCAAGACATGGCCACTCAAAACTGCCTGTACATAAACTATTAGTTCATCATCATTTTGATCCTGTTACGTGTGATCTAGGAAGAAATGAGAAATCATACTTGTTCATTGCTATGTTACACCAACAAAATTGTTTAATAGAATAATCTCAGTTGTGTTAATAGTTCCATTTCCTTAATATGTGTTAGGTAACTACCTGGTTGTTTCATAGGAACTAATGAGGATTCATCACTCAAGAGATACTCATTACCAGAATCAGCTATGCTTAACTTCATGACAACCAACATTCAACCAAACATGATGAACACACAACATTCGTCACTACTGAAAAGCAGCAGCTGTCAGGTATGAATGTTATGTAATCTGTTGTGTCTATTCATTTTGTGTGTGCTATAGTATTGCTCCAGTAACACTTATATAGTGACGTCAGCATGTATGTACTTCCACATGTACCCAGTCAACTAATTCTAATGTAGCACATTAGCTGATGTCACAATATCCTATAATTGTAGAAGTGGAAATGTATTTGTTGAACTACAATTTTAATGTAAAGATGTTGACTACCTTCTATTCCATCACTAGTAGGATAGATAATCCATTGCTCATCTTTACTGCCTGCTGAATATGAAACAACAAACCACGTCTTTTCACTATCTTTTATGAAACTAATGCAATCACCACCTTATAATAAACAATATGTGACCAGATCTGCGAAAACCCAACATAATGGTGCATTTGTCAAATTCTTTATTATTGAATATTTATAATCTACTTAGCCGAGTGCATGCTCTGGCCAAGTTTCAGCCTTGTATGCCAACAACTTTTGTAGTTACAGCCCTACAAAGTAGCAGCAACGTAAAGATCGATTTGTACAGCAAGTATTGGGAAAATAAATTACAGGTGCTTACAAAAACAACTGTAACTTACAAACACAATGTAGTACAGAGTTGCATCTTGCACCATCGTGTTCGCCATGAATAGGGGAGTCCATTACATGGTGAGTTTTTTCTCCTACCATCTTTCTTCATTAATTACAGAGACGAAATCAGTGAAACAAAATTGATCGCATACGACCGCTTTGACATGACATAAACAAATGCCCATAACTCACATATCCTTTAGGCTACTGCTATGAAACAAAGAGTTTCGAACTCCTTTTGAGTAAGCGAATAAGATGATACCAATGTTTTTATCATTGCACCCTTTCTTCATAAAAACAAAGCGTTTAAAAATTTTACGTTCATTTATGCAAATATTTTACACATTGCAATCAATAGCCTATACTAAAACTTTAAGCTTGCGCCATCATGTCGGGTTTTCACAGATCTGGTCACATATACTAGTGATGTGTGTTGTTATGTTGTTACTTTTGATGCCACATCTAATTCCTTGTATTTTAATATGTGTTCAGACATTTCAATTCAGTATCGTTTTGGCATCAATATAATTTTTGTTACTACCTCGGTATGACTAAATAAGGTATATTACAGAGCCCTATCCTTACTATGACACACATACTATTGCTAACTCTTCCAGGACATCACAATTGGGACCAACAGAGACAAGGTGAAGGCTAGTAGTGGTCATACCAGGCCTAGTGATACTTTACAACAAACCAATACCTCCAGTCAACCCAAACCAATACTGCTACACCCCAATAGTGGTGATAATGGGATAGCAAAGTCAGTTGACCAACCTAGAAGTTCTGCTACACTCCCTCGACAAAGCAAAAAGAAACATCTCCTTGAAATGAATGATGATGAGTTGAGATCATTAACTATGATGAACACCAAGATTAATCGTGACTCAGCCTCTGATTTAAGATTGGGAATGAAGGTATGTGTATTCTTCTTAGTGATGTGATGTGTTCTTTACCATAGTTTGGTTAAGAAACACTTTCGAAATGGGTGATTCCTAATGACAGCATTTCAATAGTGTGATCCTGATTGCATGATATGTGTTTGAATCTATAAGATGTTAATTTTGTCATTTTACAGTTGTAACGCTATTAACTGTTCTTACAGGCTGGTACAGATAAACCAGTGCACCTCGGAGACTTGAGAGTGATGATACAGTTTGTACCTGACACAAGCAAATCAGGGAAGGAGAAAGGAAGAGGTAGTCTAAATGTCTGGATCCAACAAGCTAGAGGGTTACGGACATCTTGTGATCAAGGGACATACCTACAATGGTCAGTTGTAGTTAGTACATAATATGAAGTGTATACATAACTCTTAAATTGTAGCCCTGTTAAATCACTGTGTTGACGTTGTAGTCCCTTAGCTCATCAACAGTGCTACGTGTTCATTATTATTTAATTTGTGTACTATTTGTGGTATAGAAGTCTCTGCAACAACAAAATAAACTATCTGGCCGCTTAGTCAAGTAGCTACATTCAATAAGATTGTAACTGCAACTTTTCCATAATAATCAAGTGTTAAAACAACACATTTTAGGTGTATGAAAATCCCTCCAACACTATGACTTCATAAATGATTACATAATATACTATATATAGTAACTGAGTGTTTTTATTAGGGTAGTTGACTGCTCTATTAGAGTATCTTGATTTTATCACAATAATAATTAACTGGTACAGTAGGACAAAGTGTTATGATGGTGTACAAGATGGTGGGTGATGGGATACAAGATGGTGGATGATGGGATACAAGTACATTGAATTATAAATGCATGTATTTTCGTAGCACACTGCTTCCTCGAGGAAAACAGGAGAAGTTCAAGTCAGTGGTTATTCGAGGTGGCAGTAACCCAACCTACAATACAATGTACCAGTTTGACAAAGTGACAAATGTGGAGTTATCATATGATAGAGTACTGGAGATCACAATATGGGAACCACATCGTAACACTAATGAATTTGTAGGTGGTATTAGACTTGGACCCAAGCCACAATCTGGTAATAAGAACAAGTGGATGGATAGTGTTGGGAGTGAAGTTAGCGAATGGGAGATGATGATGGCTGATCCCAACCAGTGGATTGATGCATGGCATCCTCTACGATGTTTGATAAGGAGATGAAAATGTGTCCAGTCTTATTGCCACGTGCCTGCACCTCCCTAGTGCAGAACTACTCCATGATATACATGATGACATAACTTCTGTGTGTATTGATTTTGTATATAACTAATAATGCTGTATGACTGTACATAATGTGTGCATTGTATATGATTGATTACTTAATGTTTTTAAGCCAAATAAAAGTATTTAACAATTATATAAATTTGTAAATAAGTAGCTAACTACATATGTACGAATATGAGTTTGTACATTAACAAATATATATATATATATATGTACAGACAGACCGGTATAATATTATATGTTGTATAGTTATTTGGTACACTGGAAAAAATGCCACTGTGAAATGTGGACACCTTGATTCAGGATACTGGTCCATGGTCCTATGTACACAACATTTAGATCCCTGAAATCAGACTACAGAGAGGTGTCCCATGGTAACAGTGTAGTGAGGTAGCTAGACAGTGTAGAGCTAGTATTACCAGAAACACATTTACTATAATGTGCACACACAAGTTATCTGTGTCCTGAATTAGTAATGCCCCAAGTTTAATGTAATTAAATTTTCACAGCTTCTCTCTTAAAGATGACATGTGTAGCAGGTAGTGAACTATATGGTACAAGCAGAGCAGCCAGAAAACTTGTGTATGTATGTATGTATGTAATTATAACTCTAAGTGTTGATGACAGTTGACAGATCATGATCAAGACACACGGTAGTGTGTTGTGCGGCCCAAGAAGCCGGCGCGCCACACAGTGAGTATATTTACAGGAAGAAAGTAAATGCGATTTTCACACCTTTGTAGCTCCGTGATCCCTTATCCGATTGAAACCAAAGTTGCTACAGACGTGCCGGCTAGGTAGGGGAGTCCACATACCAGCTTTGAAGAAAATCGCTCCAGCCATTTCCGAGATACGAGCGGCCAAAGTTTGGGTTTTTTCTTCGTTTTTTTCTTCTTCTACTTCTTCTTTTCGCACACTTTGCAAAATCCGCCATAAAACACGAACGCGTGCTTCAATCGGGCTGAAAATTGGCACACGTAAAGGGCTCATTAAGGCGAATCTCAGTACCACGTTTGGAAGGAATCCGATGAACATTCACGGAGTTATGACCGATTATTTGCGTAACATTAGGTCGAAGGTCTGTCACACCCACAGGGTAAACCGCTTGAAGGAATGAGCTGAAAATTGCTATGTAGATGGAGTAACTATCGTAGGAGTGCCTTTTTGTGGTTTGAAAGGAATCCAGTTTAAGGCCATCGAGATATGACACAAAACCCAACCTGTGTCAAAATTACGCGATCGATTTTTATAAAAACAATTAGTTTTCACGCCTACCAGGCAAACTGCTTAGAGCATGCAGTGAGCTGAAAATCGGTGTGTAGCTGGAATAATTATCATAGAAAGTCCTTGCAGTAGTACAGAAGAATCGGAGTACAAACCACTGAGTTATGATTCCAAAGCCAACTACGCGTAGCATATGGGAGATCGAGATACTCTAATAGAACAGTCACCCTAATAGAGCATTCAGCTACGTTTATAATTTACTCCATTATAGAATATATTTACATTGCAAGTTATTCTGTAGGGACTTCAGCTACAAACAAGTCACCCTGTAGTCAGATCAGCTAGAAGAAGGTACCTAATAGAGAGTTCAGCTACAAAGAAACCATCATGTAGGGAGTTCAGCTGCAAACAATCACCCTGTAGAGAATTCAGCTACAAACAAATTGCCCTGCAGAGAGATCAGATAGAAGAAGTTACCTTGTAGAGAGTTCAGTTGCAAAGAAACCATCGTGTAGAGAGTTCAGCTGCAAACAAATCTCCCACTAGAAAGTTCCACTATGAACAGATCACCCTGTAGAGAGTTCAGTTAGAAACAAGTCATCCTGTAGAGAGATCAGCTAGAAGAAGTCACCTTGTAGAGAGTTCAGCTACAAAGAAACCACCTGTAAAGAGTTCAGTTAGAAACAAGTCACCCTGTAGAGAATTCAGCTAGAAGGATTACATTGTAGAGAGTTCAGCTACAAAGAAACTACCATGTAGAGAGTTCAGCTGCAAACAAATCAACCTGCAGAGAGATCAGCTA
This sequence comes from Dysidea avara, assembly GCF_963678975.1. Taxonomy (NCBI): domain Eukaryota; kingdom Metazoa; phylum Porifera; class Demospongiae; order Dictyoceratida; family Dysideidae; genus Dysidea; species Dysidea avara. The sequence goes on along the minus strand of NC_089277.1, from coordinate 39,752,560 downwards.
CAAACAAATCACCTTATAGAGAGTTCAGCTACAAACAAATTACCCTGTAGAGAGATCAGCTACACACAAATCAACTCAGTGCTGGTCACTGTAAAGCATTAATACAATACAATACAATACAACTTGTAGAAGATCAGCTACAAACAAATTACTCTGTAGAGAGATCAGCTAGAAACTAGACACATTGTCAATGTAAGGAGTTCAGCTACAAGCAAATCACCCTGTAGAGAGTTCAGCTAAAACAAATCAACCTGCAGAGAGATCAGCTACAAACAAGCCACCTTATAGAGAGTTCAGCTACAAACAAATTACCCTGTAGAGAGATCAGCTACACACAAATCAACTTGTAGAAGATCAGCTACAAACAAATTACCCTGTAGAGAGATCAGCTAGAAGAAGTTACCTTGTAGATAGTTCAGCTACAAAGAAACCGCCATGTAGGGAGTTCAGCCTCAAACAAACCACCCTGTAGAGAATTCAACTACAACAAATCACCATGTAGAGAAGAAGTTACCTTGTAGAGAGTTCAGCTACAAAGAAACCATCATGTAGAGAGTTCAGCTACAAAGAAACCACCATGTAGAGAGTTTAGCTGCAAACAAATCACCTGTAGAGAGTTCAGCTAGAAACAAATCACCCCGTAGAGAGATCAGCTGGAAGAAGTAACCTTGCAGAGAATTCAGCTACAATAAAACCATCATGGAGAGAGTTCAGCTGCAAAAAATCACCCTGTAGAGAGTTCAGCTACAAAATAATCATCCTGTAGAGAGTTCAGCTAGATGAAGTCATCTTATAGAGAGTTCAGCTACAAAGAAACCACCATGTAGACAGTTTAGCTGC